>NW_024962263.1:18207830-18336744 GCF_019238085.1 Lagopus leucura | reverse complement strand
ACCAGTACCAAGAATTTCTAGAAAAATCATATTAAGGAGAAACGCATACAGCTTTAAAAGAAGCTGTTTTACAGTGTTTTGAATTAATTTCTGCTTTCTCTCCCTCTACTTGAGGAAAACTGTAACTCATGAGATTTGATACATTCAGATCTACTAGTGAACCACTAGCTAATGAAGATTTTCATCTTACTCTAAAACTGAGCACAAAAATTCTGATGACTCCAGCCTTAACAATCAAATGGATGCAGTCACTTGTTTTAAATCCCTGAGATACACTTAGTGTCTAGTTTCTGCTTCTTCCCTTGTCAGATCAGGTTGTAATAAGCCATTCATTTTATTCCTTACAGTTTCTGCATCATTTTGGATTAGAGCCTGGACTAATGCTATGCTTGTTCTTAGTGTTTCTAAATCAAAACCACACATATGATTTCCATTGTTTGGAGGAGCACAGTAGCAGGATTTCACAGGACATCCCTGCTACCTCCTCAAAGAAACCGAACACAAAGAATTCTCTACAGAAATAACTTGAAAATCAACACAGTTAAAACAAAATCACATCAGTGTGCTTCAAAAGGCTCAAAAATAAATGGCAAAATATATACAACAACTGAAAACTAGTATGAAATAACACCAAAGTATTTCCATTACCATACATAATTTATTTGAAAATATATGTAATAGTCAACTGTTACTTATTGCAGACATATGTATGAGGATTTTCCTCATCTGCATTAATGAACAAGAAAAATGAAGTGTCAGATAAGTTTTAACTAAGCTTGAACAAGTCTCTTACGCCATTATCATCCACCAGAAAATTCAACAAGTTTCGTTCCTTTTGTTCTCACAGCCTGCCTTTGCCATTTCCAGAGCCATGCCCCTCACAACCTATTTCTCAGTAAAGATCACCTTACTACAAACAGCAGTTACTGTCACTATATACTAGATAGAAGAAAATGTAGCTTAAAAATGAGACTAAAGAAGTTTGCATTCAAGTTATTCTATAATCACACAAGTCATGTTCTGAGAAATCTGTGTATCAAAATCTAAGATTTCTGGGAAAAGCTCTTCACATTCTTAAAGTAGTCTGCATTTATAGATATTTCTATACACAGAAAGTTCATAAGACAATCTTCTCATCTTTCCATTTCATAATGTCATGGAATTATATGTTTTTGGGTCATTCATTGCGTTTCCCTCATGCCAAGGTCTCCGTGCATTTGGTCAGGCACCATTATAGCGTACTCCTTGCATCTCAGGTGTTTTTTTTCCCCGCTCTCTAGCATTCTGTCTTAACATTCCTGATTAAGAATTTAAGAACCCCATCATTTCACTTAGGCTGTTCCCATCTCAGCCTAGTACTGCCATTGCTTTTTTAGACTAACCTGTGTCATACATCGGTTGCAGGAATAACCACATTCTTTGCTTGTATTCCCTCAGCTCTTCCTTCCTGTTAGTCTTAATTTCCTGACAAATAATTTATCCAGTGTCAAGTCTGCAACTAATTTAGTTATTTTCCAACGTGAACATAATCCCCACTAGGGTGACATCACCTAGGAAGCTAAGTGCTGATATCAATCAATCCTGCGACCTAATTACAAACCCATTAAAATTGACACAGAACACACATGAAAAGAAAAAGACAGTTTATGTATTGCACATATTTCCTTCCTGGCTTTCCCTTTTTTTCCCCCCTCAAGTTAATTGTGTGCTATCTATAGATAGTTGGAATGTTATCAGAAGAACTGGGACAGTTTCAGCATTTGAAAACGAATCCATTAAAAGTAAACAGAAATATTCCACTGAGTGTGAGCCAGATCTGTAATTTTAAAGTATTTGGAAGAAAGAAACTTCTCTATTTATCATCAGGCAGTTTTACAGTGATACAAATCCAGTGAAAACTGGTAGTAGACATTTAAAGCTGTGTCCTTCTTGATCTGTCATATTTTGAATATTCATATAAACAAAATTAGACATCATGCAAATACAAATAGTAGGGTAGCAGGCACCGGAATGAACCAATTGTAATCAGACTTCAAGGAACAACATGACCTACCCGCGCTGATTAGATCTCATCAAACCCATGATTTTCATGCAAGAAATAAACTCATCTCTTACTCTGCTGCTTCAAATGGGATGACTCCTGCAGCTTAACCACCATCATAGCCCTTGCCCTATCATGGAGCACTGGGGCTCTGCTGGCTCACCATCCAGGGCTTGGTGCCACAAGAAGGCCTCAGCAAAGCCTGTCCAGCAAACAGGCACACACTTGTCCTTATCACTGAGCATCACTGCAGCCCCAGCATGCAAAGAGGCCTCCCAGATTCTGCAAGCTGAGGCTGGCAGCTCAGCCACCTCTACCAGGAATGCTAAGCAGTGCTTCCTTTGAATACGTAGTTTATAATCTTCCCCTTTTTGTACAACATCTGGCTCTACCAGCTGCTGCATTTCACATGCAGCCTTGTTGTTCTACTACTATAGTCCCAGAATAAAAAACACATCCCACTGAATTCACATAGGAAAACAAATCTCATGAGGAAAAAGCTTCAGAGCTTTTCCTTATGGAACCATACAGGCTACATGGAAAGAAGCTGAGACTAAATTAGCTAGAAGCATACAAAACACTTAGGGTTTTTTTTTTTTTTTTTGCTATTGGAGAACTGATGGTACAAATAAAAACAACAGATAGATTTCAACTAAGGAAAGATGATAAGCTGTCAATCAGGCAAATCTATGAAGTGACAGAACCGTTGAACAAATCATGATTAAGTAATCCAGCAGGACTGAATGAGAAAGGCTAGACATGTTATGAAGTAAAATAAACAAAACATACTAGTTTGTCTGGTGCTTTATAATTCTCTCATCACAACAGAAAATGAAGATTCATATAGAAAATTATCTAATAGAACAATTTTTGAGAAAATAGAGGAATAAGATTGGACAAAACATCAAATTTATAAGTATCTACTGATCAAATACTGTTTAATGTTATACTTGCTGTCTTGCTTCAGAAGACCTAGTAAAATAAAATTTTCTTTTTTAAAAAAAATGTAATAACTGAATAGAAGAGTATTGCCTTAGTTCTGAAAGCTACATGTATTTAACAATTAGGCTATGAGTTTCCATCCTTAAAACCAAAAACAGTTTGTGAGACAAACTGCGTTCTAGAGAACAAGTATGTATCTAAATGGAAGTCATGAAATGACAAAAAAGAGATTTATTTATCAACAAGCGTTTCTCTGAAATGTCACTGACATATATGCAGAGACTCATCTAAGATTCAAAAACAACTTCCTTTTTCTGATAAAAAAATTTGAATTTGCATGCAGATAAGAGAATGATAGGTTAAATGTGTATATGCTGATTTCTCTCAGGTCATTTATTACAGTACCTCAAATACTATTTCTGCAAGGAAATAAGATTGGCACTAAAAGAGAAGTACTTGTGATTAAAAAGGCGGGAAAGTGTTCTGAATTATGAATGACATCATACAAAAATAGTTCAGAGAACTCAACTTTTTGTCTTCAAAGGCCACAGACCTGTTACTAAGCACCAAAAGCAAAGCAAAAAGAAAGGATCCTAGAGATCAACTGTCTTGAACAGGCACATAGTTGTTAAAGGAAGCTGAAATAAATATGGCCTTCCGAGGAAGAAGAAAGTATCAGGTTTTTTTTCCTGGTATTGTGATCATTCTTGTTCTTCTTTGATTTTGATACTTCGTTAAGCAGAAGGACATTTTTAACTAAAATGTGTTACAGTAGTGGCTTGCATTATTTAATAGCCCATGAGAAGTCTGTGTCATTAGTTACAATTTCCATATGGTTTCCTGCAAAGTAAAAAATTAACAAGTCTACAAAGATTTTGATGGGAACATAGACAGAACACAGTCTACTCTGAAGAGATGCACATTTGGCAAAAAGAAATAAGATTCAGGTGAAGACAGAAAGAATCACAAGCAGTGTTTCTGTGAAAGAAAGAGTCTTCAAGAGAAAATAAGTTATCCTTTGAAACTGGATATATTATTACAAAAAACTATGGTTGGAAGAAGTTCCAAAAATGTAACCCAGGCATAAATACTTCCTAATTGTAATCAAAATAATATCCAACATTTTTGACAGTATGAAGAAAATTTGCTGTCTGTTCATAGGTTAACAATCCTAAACAAAGTAAAAATTAAACCTAAAACAAAATTAGCATCAATATGATTAATTAAAAGTAGATTTACAAACATAGAATGCAACTTATGACTTCAAACAATTCATGCAGCTGATGAACAATTAGAGAGGCTGGTTTTAGACTTGCAGAAAAGCAGCTCAAAAGCAGGTAAGTTCCCTTAGAATGATCTCCATTATTCAGTCAAACTACAGATGACTTTCTGTTGTCTCCTCTACTTAATTATTTGTAAATATTTTTGTTATCATTTCCTTTCCATTATATCAGACTGAGAAGTGTTTATTATACCTATTTAGAGCACAGAAATGCATATTGCACACAAAATGGGAAGAGCTTATAGCTTTTTTTTTTTTTATTTTTCTCCCGCAGAAACTATGGTACACAGAAAACTGTAAATGAGAAGTCACAAAGAAGATAGAACTCTAGATTTCTTAATTTGTATTTGACTTTCTAGTTTTGTATATAGAAATATAAAATAACATCAGATAAAAGAAAAGCAAATTTCTATTTAATTAATTCCCATGCTTTTCAAAAATAGAGGGGGAAAAGGCATATTTTGAAATTTAATTTCAAATTTTTGATTTTTAATTTTGAAATTTAATTTCAAAATAAGTATTTCACATTTGAAGATGTGAGAAAGTCACTAACATTCAAAAGCACTCATGTAACAGCAAGAATAATATATGTTTAACAGCAATTTTTAAATGAACATACCTCAAAGACAGTCACTTAATTCTTCTGAAGAATTATTAGCTCGCTGCCTTTTTGTCTTCTCGTCTTGAATCTGTTGTGTAACCTAGGAAAAATAAATCTCAGCTTACTTTAAACTGAGAGCATAAGGCTAGATCCAAGGAAGGAAAAAAGTTAATAGCATTGCTGTTAATTCCTCTGTAATCCTACCTCATTATCTTAAGCAAATAAATCTCTGAAAAGGGTTGCCTTATTAAAAGCGAATTAGAAAACTGAATGTCATGTGGGCAGTGAGATATTCTCTTAAAATGCAATCTACAAGGAAACTCATAAATAGAGCACTTCAGAAAAAATGCTACTATCAGGCAATCTTCATAGCAGATCTTCAACAGATGTGGATGCGACTATGATTTCACAAATTCATAAAGTAAAAATGTGTCAACATCATTTACCACTAACTTTCAAGTGTCTAAAGAAACATACTCAATTTAAATCCTACTAAATAACTTTATAAAGATATGTGAAGTGTAGCAAGAGTGTATATAGAATTTTTAATCCTACTACGCACACCATCATGTGCGGCTTACCAAGAAAAATTATAAAAAGAAGAAAAGTTGTCTTTATTTTGTCAAATAAATTACCTACAGTTCAAGAGGTACAGCCTCTAGGTACCTCTTTACATTCCTTATACATTTTTAGAATTTCACTCAAAGGGTATAAGGAGAGAAAAAGTAGCATATGCTGTAGAGAAAAATTTAACAGGCCATTGACAGTTTTGTCATTGTTAGAAAACCATTTTGTTTTTTATAAATGTTTATTGCTTGTAAGCATCATTTCTCAATACCTTAGTTAAAAAACAGATAACATAAGGTATCATATCTAAAAAGTTCAAAATAAATGTAAGAACAAAGATCTTTTTATTGAGAATCAACCACTTCACTAAAGTTGACTTAAAGGAAACATAACAGACAAGCGCAGAAACCAATTGCCCTTTTTATTTTTTAGCTTCAGTGATACTGAACTTCTCAGCTTCACTTTATAAAGCTATTCGTAACTTCTGCTAAGGACTATTTACTTCTAATTGCCTTGAACATCTATATCAATGCAATGGAATTATTTTACCAGAAAACAATACAGAGCACAACTTGCTGAAAGGGTATGCAGTGATAACAGAACCATATGAACCCATCTCTAGAAGATGACGGTTACAGAGACATTATAAGATTTCTTTATAAGAAATAACTAATCAAGATAGTATTCAAACAAAAGGAATACAAGGTAGACAAAGGAAGAGAAATTAGAAAAAAACTAATAAGAGTTAATTGGAGCTTCATTTCACACTCAAAAGCAAGCAATGATGTTGCAAATAAGAAAGCAGCCAGGAAACTCATTTTCTAACAACACCTGGTCCTAAAGTCCTGAGTTCAGTATTTCTCTGGAAGAGGGAAGAGTATGAAATCTCTCATGGGCAAATTTGAACATGTGAAAGCACGCATATGCTATGCAAAAGAAAAACAGCGTCCAGTATTTATAAGACACAATAGATGGCATGAGTATCAAGTAAGACTAAAAACTAGAAGGCTATGTTTCAGTTTCAGTAAATTAAACAAATAACAGAGCTAACATTAAGGTCAAATATTTATTTATAACAGAAGAAGACACAATGTCTAAATGTCCTTAGATAGAGAGTTTTATATTACTTTTTCAAATAAGAGTAAAATGGAGCCTTATACAATTTGTCAAATTGTCAGGTAATAATTTTTCTAGATTTTCAAGGTTCAGACTCAACCAAAAGCTTCTCTTCATCCAACAGATATTTGAACGTGTGCTATAAACTTTCCATAGCCTTTTGAAAACATGATAACTGAGCAACAGTGGCAAAATTCTAGCTTAAATTTTATGTTTTTACAAGTGTTTAGCTGTGAAGGGTCAGTGCAATTTCCTTTTTTTCCCACATTGTTTATTTTTTAGATACGAACAGAAGACTTTCTCCACTAAACAACATCTAAAAGTTGATTGCAGCCCCTCACACAAGTTCTTATACCTTTGTATTGCTTAAGTGTTTAATCAGATTTATTGACTTCACGGTATTCTCAAAAACTTGCAAAAATGTCTGACTGTTTCAGTAAGGCAATTCTGAGGTTTTCTTCTCTTACTGTGTTTAAGATCCACAATGGCAGTTCAATATGTACCCACATTTGTCAAAAATGTTGATAAATGACAATTTCTTCTTAGTTATATGAATGAAAAAAAGAAACAACAACATGGATTTAGTCTCTCCAAACACCTGAAGATTCATGTTCCTCACTAGAAAGACTTTACTCTAGCAAACAAACAAATACAGCTTGTTTTGCTCAATAGCTTAATTCCTGTAGAGGAAAACTGCTTACAATGTTATATAGAATTACTAATCAATTTATACCCTATTATTCAGATGACTTGAATTTTAATTAGTATCTAGTGCCCTACCTTCTTTAAGAAAATTCCTCCCACTAATCCTTTATCAATTAAAATGATTTAAAAAACAACAACAAGTAACAGGCAGCTTATTCATGAAGCTTAGGACTGGGTGAACTCTGTTGCATTACAACCCACAGATGCAAGAGTTCAATTCTGGATGTTTTTTGCACCATTATTTTTCCTTTGTATTTCTTATGTAGATGGGTTTCTCTACACAAGTTAAATAATATTAATGCTTTCTGTGTGTTTTAGTTCATTTCAGAGTGCAAAAATAATGATGAAAAATATTCAAACTTTTTTCAGATAAGAACTGCCACATTTTAAAGTAGACTTCACTAGTTTTCTTGACAATAGCAAAAACCACTGGCACAGTTAAACCTAGAAACACCATTCTTACAGTACTAGCTCTAGACAATGAGTGACTGAATTGCAGCACTACTTGTTGCTTCTCATTTCCTTGAAGAGGTTAAAAATAACTTAGAAATATGCACTGGAGGTGATTTATGTTATTTAATTAGTGACATTCACTATAGTGGAGAAATCCTACTTGTCTATCATTGACTCCTTATAAAGCATTAACAAGGACATGGAACTATAGTGACACAGATCTTCATTATTTCTGTTTCTTGACTGAAAGCTGATTCAATATTCAGGATTCCACCTGTACCTGTTACAGCATCCTTAAATATTTATCAGCCTTCGTTTTTGGTGAGAAGAAATCAAAGATATACTTCTGTGTCACCTAACGTAGTATTTTTATGTATTTCTGCAGCGGTATTCTTAAGAGATTTTTTTCTCTAATATATCCTTTTCTGGAAACACTGGAAAAGTTCATAAAAATTCCTGCTTTTTTGAGTATTAACTCCCCCATTACACCAATAAGCGTGAAATATGCAAAGTTGAAGTCAAAAGAATTGTGTCACCAAATCATAAGAGTGTATGCTTGCTACATCTTAAAAAGTACAGATACAGTAGTTGAAAAGAAAAACCATCTGAAAAACCAAGGAGACTAGCAGAGTACAAACCATTGTGAACCAAAACAAAAACTACAGAAGAGATAAAAATTATTTATGCTCTATAGATACACATACTCCAGAAACCACACTTTCATTATACTTTGTCAATAAAAGCTGAATATTTTTACTCAGGACATTCTTGCCTTCCAGTACTAGGTCTGTAACAATCCAGTTATTTTGCTATCAAGTATATAGCGTTCATAGAGATCATAAAGCAGATACAGCTGCTTTAAAAATAAATAAATAAATAGATAAAATGAAATAAAATACACTTACCCATTTCAGAGGATCAGGGCTCACCAGATACCCCAAACGAAGTTACACTCCAAATAAAGATCTCTCTGTTACAGCCACCAGCCCTTAAATAAGGTTAGGGAAGGGTGGAGCCAGGCATTCAATCAAATGGGTGAATTGCTTCCACCTTTGATACCAGGGTTGGCTACACCCCTTCAGCTGGTGCTCACACACTGGTTCAGGCTGTGTCTTAACAGTTCCCATACAGTCTTATTTTCTTCAAATTTCTTTTTTATCTTATTGCTGATTTTTCTTTGTTTTTCCTTATAGTAGAGTAAAATAAGATCTGAGTTATTAAAAACTATTGGATTACCAATCTTCCATGAAGGAAGGACTAATGCAGTTTCTCACTGATAGAAGAAAAAACCTAAGCCATAGTTTTTACACAAACTACAGTTCTGTCTCTACAACTAGTATTTCTATTTGTGAAGAGGGAAACTGTATTGCTTTTCTCCTTTTGCACTCTTTTAGCTAAACAAATGTGGATTTAGATTAGAAGTTAGGGGGAATGTTCTTTACTCAGAGGGTGGTGATGCACTGGGAGATGTTGCTCAGAGAAGATGGGGATGCCCCTTGGAGGTGTTGAAGACCAAGTTGGATGGAACCCTGAGTAAGAAGAACTACAATAAGTGATCCAAAGGGTGACAACTCTGCCACAGGAAGGAGCTGGAGTTGGGTAGTCTTTAAGGTCTCTTGCAGGTTGAATGTCAATGGTTTACAGGCTGGTTTGGCCCATTCCGTAACTTGTAATGTGGAGGGATTTTGTGAATCCAAGCCTTTGGAAAAGGGAAACAGGGGACCCCAAAATAATTAAAAACATCGGCAATGGTCTGAGGAGAAACAAATTTACTAAATATAGCATCAGAATGCAAGATAACACACTATAATACAATATAATTAGAATTGAAGCTAATAAATCAAATACAATGAGAGGGAAAGATTGTCCAAAAGCTGGAGGCCTTACGCTAATGCTGAAGCAATGCATGCAGTCAGGACAAGAAGCAGAGAGCAGAGCTGAAAGAAAAAAGGGACATCAGGTGACCTTGCCAGGGGTTATATCTTCTTTCTGACCGCAAAGCCCCTGGAGGTATGTAATTCTTCTTCTCTTCTGGACAGGTGCCCAGAACTGGAGCATGAACAGTTTAACTCCCAGTGCACTACATGATGTTACAATGTGGAATACCATTAACCAAAAATCATAAAACCATGACATCAAACAATGTTATGATTCTGTGAGTCTTTCTTCCTACTCTGTACAGGTTATACTAAGGCATAAGTACTAAGATTTCATTTAGTTCATACATACCTAAGCCAAAATATAGGATATCCATGTACACGAATCTCTAACCCATATACAGAGGCTCAAATTCATATCCAAAGGTATAAAACAAACAAACAAAAAAGAAACTTGCACTGAAATGCTCATTATAATTTCATTGTTTATAGATGAAGTCCAATCATTAAATTAAAACTATCACTATCACTATTTCTACAGACATCTCTATTTTACATTATGCATCATATAAATTCTGTATGATTTCAAGAATCAAATGTTACTACCCTGTTCCATTTTCATTTAAATGCTTTGCTTAAATAAATTCCACAACTGCTTAAATCTATATTATCAACTTTTAATGGTCTATCCAGCACCTTTTCAGAGTGCAGAAGTGGAAGCATAATTCGGGCACAGACAATAGGCTTCAGTTATCTCTAATAACTACAAAATTTATCAGAAATGTCACAAGTTCATCTACACTTCTAGTTACTCATGTTTACACATTGGCAAACAGCAGTTGGAGATCACATTACAATTCCACCAGAAAAAAGTAACCTTTCACTTACTAAAGTATTAATTTACAAGAAAATCGTAATGAATTAGTTCGCTAAATTTCTGTCTGAAAGAGATCATAGCTATGTTTTACCAATTAACCTTTCAATGCACAAACTTCCAAATGATTTCTAATGATTTTATTTCAATCTAATTGTCAGTGGAAAGCATAATCATTCATGAATTATGATTCAATAACAGATCATTTCATACAGTAACATCCTACACATAAAAAGATGGAAGAAAATGAAAGAAAAACATATTTTAATATTTTAAGTAAAACTATATTTCTGTTATTCACTTTCAATTAAAAAGTATAAGGCAGGTCCCAGGAAATAAATAAATAAATAAATAAAATGGAAAAATATGTAAGGGATGAAATTCCTAGTCAAAGTTCTGAATCAATGGAAAGCTTATTGGAATGCTTTATTTCAATCTATACCTTGTATATGTTATAGATAGAGCCACATGTCTACTAAATATTTTACATAACTTATGTATTTAGTGACAGCCAAAAATGTATAAACATTATACACTACTATTACCAGAACACCAGAATGTTGTATGCCTTTCCAAAGCAAAATTTCTAAATTCAGTATACCTTGCTTTAAACAAACATACATTTTCTGACACAAAAATAGTTTGTTTTTAGAACTCCAGAAAATTTAACCATGACATACTCAATTCAGACATCAAATTTCTGGCTACAGTGACATTTTAATTTCTATTATCAAAAGACAGAATTAAAAGTTAACACCACGAGAAGACAAGACTTATTAAAGAAGAAATGTTCAAGGAAGACGAATACAGTTTTGTTAAGCAGAAATAGAATGAAATAGAAAGCTAAGGAACAACCTTTAGATTCACAATTGGAACATCAAATTTTCTTCAGATAATGACAGCGAAAACAAGCACTGGTATGAGCTTATTCTCCTGTCAAACAATCAGGAGTAGTTTTTGAAAGCTCCCCTTAGGTATATAGAAGTAAAGGCATTGCTTTCTGGTGGGCCTCTTAAAGCCTGATCTTTACATAAAAAAGAGACATCCCAAGATAAAAGAAACAAGTAATATTTATAAGCTGCCACTTAGAAGTTCATGGAAAGCCCCACAGCACATTCTAAATAGCACACTAGTATACAATCTTTTCTTCATAGAGTATAATTGTGTTTCTGGCTGTTCAGTCAGATTACAACAAAATTTTCCAATTCACAGAAAATTGACTCTCGGTTGAAAGCAATCTGTGACTCCAGGATGAGGACAGGTTTTGAAGTGACTGAATGTTTTGAATGTACAGTGCAGACTGTAGCCATCTGTGTTTTAGAGGGAGACCAAATCCTTCTGCTAGTCTGGGTTAAGAGGTAAAAGGATGAGATAGAGCTACAACAGTACTTGCATTAGGAGAAACATTAGGGAAATTCTTTGTTTTCATCAAACAGCTGAGCTTTAGCTGCAGCCACAGTTTTTTAGACCCCAAAATAAAGTAGGTAAAAAATACAAATGAATATATTGGTCTGTCAGTTATTTGAAACTTGTTCATTACTTTGCACAATTTTGACATAAGAACAAATTAATAATTTGCTAAACTATTTATCACTGTAGAATCTAAGCAGTTTTGTAGGTAGATGTTGCTTCCTACCTATCTACTGTGAATAATAACATTTATTTTCCTGCCCATTTTCCTTTTCTGGAGCTTGGTGGTGATCTTGAACTGACTGAGTAAGACAATTTCTGGGGCCTAAGTGAAAGCAACAGCAGGAATGCATGTGTAGGAAAAGGACAATCATAGAATCATAGAATAGTTTGAGTTGAAAGGGACCATAAAATGTCATCTAATCAAACTCCCCTGCAATAAATGGAGACATCTACAGCTAGATCAGGTTGATTGGAGCCTCATCCAGCCTGATCTTGAATGTCTCTGGGGATGGGGCTACACCATCTCTCCGGGCAAACTGTTTCAGTGGCTCATTACCCTTTATTGTAAAAAACTACTTCCTTATATCCAGAGTAAATCTCCACTTCTTTAGTTTGAAATAACTTCCCCTTGTTCTATTGCAACATTGTTAAAGAGTCTGTTCTTTTAGCCCCTCTTTCCTGTTAGATTCCCTGAAGTGACCTATGACACATCACTGTAAACTCACTGTAAGGACTGTCTCCAGGATAGATAACTACTGTTCCTAAATGCTTCTTCAGTAATGAATTCCTCTGCACTACTTTAAAACAATATTAGAATTCATGTTAAATACAGACATATAAGGTCTTATTTCCTCACTATCTAATTACTTTAAAGTGAAAATGCTATGGTTGAATTCAATATAAGAATAGTGTAACATTTGGACTGTGTAATTGAAAACACATTAAGTGCTTGTTTGTAGAAATAACTGAGCATCAAGACAAATAAAAGAACATCAGAAATTTGTCTGTTTTATTTTGTCTATAAATGAAGGCTGAAATGAAATCACAGGAAACCATAAGTATTAGGATTTCATGACTTTTATCACAGCTTTGCCAATGGCCTCTGTCTCCAGCCACTCAGCTTGTTTTTAAAACTCCTCACTGTTCATCCTGCCCATGCTGCACTAGCTTCTCTATAGGAGATAGTGTCAAAGGCCTTACTGAAAGCCTAGGTAAACAATATCCAGTTCTTTCTCCTTGTACCAAGAAGTCATTTAATCATAGGAGTTTATAAAGTTGGTCAAAAGTGACTCTTCATCAGGGCCCAAGATTTATTCATGTCCAGGATAGTTGAGTGTTATCAGGCCCACATTTTCCCTAGCCTTCCCTTTTTGCCACCTTTATCATTATAGAAGTCCTTCTTTCCTTTGACAACTCTTGCCAAATTCAGATGGCTTTCCTAACAGTGACTTTGCAGGCTTAAAGGTGTCTGTATTCCTTCCAGCTCAAATCATCTGCATGTTTTCTTTTTCTGTTTGAGTTTTGCCAGGAGCTTTCTTCCATCCAGACAGACCTTCTGGTATTTTTGTCTAACCTCCTGGTCAGCTGGATGGACAGACAGCAACAAAATATAAAACTCCTTAAGTACCAATCAGATGGTTTTCGCTGTAGCGTGCTCCATGGGAGAAGTTCACTAATCTTTGCATGCGGAGAATGCGTTTAATAATATGTAAGCAATTTCCACATTAGAAGGTAACTTACAGGAAATGAAAATAGGCAAAAGATAGATAGCACTGTTCTCATTTTATTCTAAACTCACTGGAAAATCAGTACAGCACAGGGGAAATACACTCAAGCTGTGAAATGCTCTTCCAACCTCCAAAGGTTTTTGTTAGGGCATTTTCTCAAGTCATTAGTTTCTAAGTAATGTTTAAAATAAGTGAAACCTGAGGAGTTATATGGTTCTACTGAAACTTAACATATTGATCTGAAAACAAGCAGAACAAAAATCATCTATGGTAACACTATTTCTCCCAAACAACTAAAATGTTTCTTATAACACATATAAGTAAAGACCTTCTATTAGTAATTCACCTTTGCTTAAGAGTCTGTGAGTATCCTTCTTTGTTTTTTGGCTTGCTTCCTCAGGTATTTCTTATGATAAGACTCTGATTGATTTATTGAGGAGGCAAGTGATGGATGCTACCATGAGGCAATCAACATCACTTTGTGGACATTTGAAAGCACCTTCCTCCAGAGCTGCTTGCCTCCGGAAGAGAGTGCTCAGGAGTGTTTACTTGCGGAAGATTTGGCCTGTGACTAAAGAGCTCCAGCTTCGTATGGGAAAACTGATATCATTGTGTCCTGTGAAAAACAGGATGCAGGTGAATATTCCTACTCCCTCTCATCTGCTGGCAAGGCCCAGAAGATGGGAACAAAGGAATTTCTGCTGAGATTCCAGAGCCAGAAGCTGCCACTCCAAAGAGAGCTAACTCAACCACTTTGGAACCATTGAAAAGGGCCCATCATTGCTATGGTCACCTTCGTCATCAACATAACAACGATGCCAACAGCCCACCACTACTGAAGATCAGTGGCTGAACTACAAGCCACGCTGGATCCATGGTGGTGACTATCTCCCTCTTGCTTCCTATAAAGACTTCTTGCTTCTTCTTTCCTATCTTTTCTATTGTCTTCCTTCCCTTCCCCATTACCCTAATTCATAAAAGTGTCCGTCCTCCCCTTCCCCATCTCCCTGATTAAGATCTGTAATAAACTGGTCAGACCAACATTTGAACCGTTGTTTCTTAATCTCATGCCAGCTATACAGATATTAAAAGAACCTCCTCTCCCTCCTATAAATTGGAGCGAGACAGTGTCCAACTTACTGCTTTTCAGACTGCAGGTAGTTAGTCCAATTCCCAATAAAGCAAAGCTTTATGTACACTCAAAAAGTATTTAAACTAAAGCAGCTGATTTAGTGCTGCTGTCTGGATCATTAGTGTATTAGCAGGGACTCCCAAATCACGAGTTTAAGAAATGCTAGTCAGTTGTTACAGATTTTTTCAAAGTGCTGCACCAGCATTCAGGGAACCTCAAAACTTCAAAAATTTAACTGTTCTGTACCCTGACAGTTATGTACACCTCTCAATTACTGTGACACTTTGCACTAATTTTGAAGAAGCGTGAGATCTGCCCAACATGATTAAGTACTGTAATTGCAACAATTGCAGTTATCCAGAATGTTCTGTTATGGGCCAATTATGTGACAGCTCCTGAGGGATACACATTATTGCAGTAAAGTAATGAATAATCACCTCAATCAGACTACTAAATTTGTTTTGTGAAGAACAGAAAATACCTACAAGAAGAAAACATAACAGCTAGTGACTCTCTTCTAAGAGACAGAATTATTTTCCATTTTAAGATTTTCTTTCTTGCTACCCATGTAAAATCACATGACAAACATAAGTAAGTCAAGCAAGCTGTTGTCTGTGCGAACACATCCACACATATTCTGTATGACATACCCCCCACTTAGCACTGCAGTAATTCTGAATGAAATTGTTGTGTCCTTTGCATGACAGACAAAAAAAAAAAACAAAAAAAAAACCAGAACAGTTTATTCATTTAGGCAGATAACATAGTCTTAGCAATAAATGTTACTAAAAATTGTATGAGAGGGAAAGTACTAAGTACTTGAAAAAAAAAAAAAAGGAAATGATCAAGAATAGTCATCATTACCACCCCCTTCTGCGCAGATCCACTTCACTGTATCCAGCCCCTATGCTCTAATCTGGGACTCTATTGCTGCTTCTCAGCAGATTTTTTAGGAAGATAAATTCTCCTCCTTTTTCCTTCCTCTCCTTTCATTTTTATTTTCTCCTGAAGTGTATTTTGTTGTTAGACCTGATATGTCGTCGACTACAGTCTTAGGTAATAAATGCTTCTGTATGTGAACACGCCTCGACATGCTTTGCTCAACAAAGCAGTAAAAACGAAACAAAAATTACATTGCTTAGCTTTGGATGTTTCAATTTAGTACAGTAGTGGTAGGCAGGTTTCACTGTTCCCCACCAAACTAATAATAAGAAGAAGAAGAAGTAGAAATAAAGGCAGGGTGTGACAAGATTTTCTTGTATGCAGAAAAGAAAACTCATTTTGTCTCATGGGATGCATAGAACGTGTAGACTGTTAACAAACACTATTTCACTTCATGTCAGAGTTTTTTATTATCAGCATTTATAGAAAAGCTGCGTGTGTAGACTTCTGGCAGGTGTTCATATGAAAAGGAACTGTATTTTAAATGGGTGTTTAAATATTTGAGATGAGTACCTTACACATTCTCTTACTAGTTCAAAATTGATCTGCCACTGCTGATGTTTAAAATTCCTCACAGTACCTTTAAGCACTCTGGATATTAGTAATATCTTCTCTAGGGCTTCAGAAGAAATATTTGTTTTTTCTTTCCATTGGAAGGTTGTATTGCCTTATAAAGTTGCTGCTTAACAAAGTTGTTTTATTCTTTTATTTTTTTTTATAACAGAGTAATGGGGAAGAATATAGCAATATGAAGTAATTACAATGTGAAGGGGAGAGAATATGTTTATCATCCTTAGGATTGAAAAAATAGAGAAGCAAATATTATGGCTCTCTCCCCCAAAAAATCTGAAATGGAAATAAAAGCAAATTTTCCATAACTTTATAAATGTGAAAAAATGTTATGAAGCCTATTAAAATGTTTTGCAACCGTTAGAAAGAGATGAAAGTGTAGATTCATTATAACATAACATGATAATTTAAATATTTTAGACTGCACTACAGTGCCTCTTGCTTGAGGGTTCATGCTGCCATTCACATTCTCAGTACAACAAAGATGATTGCAACTGATTTATCTAAGCATTCCTATTGGTAGTGAACCAACACAAAAGTTCCATTCAGGTCTTAATGGAAAATAATTTAGCAATTATCAGATTCTTCTGATGAGTTGTTTCCTCAGCATTGCAGAACTACATTTTTGTAGTGTTTATTTAGTAAAGTGCTTTTTAAATATAATTATATTATGTATCTGAATTTGCTCATAAAATTATTAGCATTAATACAATTGTCAAATTATTTTGACAATAGAACCTGATAGGGGTTAAGTTTACTTTATAATAGAGACTGAAAATATGTGCACCTTAAGAGATAGTCGGTGGATGAAGCTGCCCACTTTTAAAATATCTATATTACACATAGAATCTCTTTAGGGTCATAGGGGGGAAACAATTTTACAGTGCAACCTATTTTATCCTAACCTAGACATCTGTAACAAGTCAGACCAAACAACTATTTCCAAAAATTATAAAAATATGACCAAACTTACCAGAAAAAAAAAAAAAAATCCTAGTCAAATATTATGTCATCCAAGATATGAAGGCCTTTCTAACATTTGATGTTTGAGTTCTAGATTCTGAGATGAATCTCTACCTACCAGGAGCTTCAGAACAGAAGCTTCAGAACCTATAGTCCTGGTACTCTTTGTTGCTTCACTAAACCTTAAAAGTTTCCAGCAATGGACAGCAAAGAACCATTCCCTCATGTGTGCTTTACTCCAGCTGAAGCCAATCTTGGAAGCCAAACCACATGTAGACAACTTCCTCCGCTGGTATCACACACCCTGCCTTTAAATAGAATGAATTCCTATAAGTTTTCACAAGCATCATTTTGGCATCCCATCCCACATACCATCTGCCTCTTTCTAGGATCATGTTCTTTTTTTTTTTTTTTTTTTTTTTTTTGTCATATTTGATGGTACAGTTAAGAACATTAAAACTATCTTTTTATTAAAGATCTTCCAGAAGAAAAAGTAGCTTACCAGTCAGCTATTTAAAATCTGCTAAGGCAAACCAATTCTAGAGGCCTGTTTTCTTCATAAATGACTTGGCCTGCTCAATGAATGTACATTGGGTTTTTGATAACTGTACATTATCAGTAAATAAAACAAAGATAAATAAAAATAAATCAGTAAAACTAAAAACAGACCACGCAAATTTGAAAATATTCAATATATTCTTCCTAGTGATATGTTTGTCATAATGACAGAGACATCAGTTCCCCCACATCCTTATCACACTCCTGCTAAAGTAAATATTGCACATGCCATACTATCAGCTATTTGCATACTGCAAGGTTGGTTAGAACAAATAGGATGACTGGCTGATTAGCTGCCATAAGCAGCAGGTGGAATGCTCAAGTCCCATCCTGTCTGTCTTCCCCTCAAGGAAGCATTATGTAGTTCTTCTGTTCAAGTGGTCAATCAGTTCGCACACCAATAGTGTACAAACATAATGCCCTTTTAGCCTTCTTCTTTCCTTTTACCTTTGGTAGAAAATGGCAAACCAATTCAGAAGTCAGAAGGGACTGACAGACAGAGGTAGGAATCCTCATTAAACCACATATAAAAGGTAAAGCAGGCCAAGAACAACCTCATCATTTAATGACAGTACAGATGAAGGATTTATATATAGAAAAGTATTTTAAAAAATTCTTATAAATTGACTTGTAAGACAATAGGTACTGATGGACTATAATAGTTATGCAGATTTTGTTCTATTTCTCTGTGAAGACAGTCTTGATCAGCTGTGCTCAGTACAGCACTGTGAATGAGAACAAGCCTCAGACTTGTTAGCACTATGCTTTCTATATTTGTAGTGCTTTTTGCTTAAAGAAGCTGTATGTTGTTTTAATACCATTTTAACACACTTTAAAATAGGATGTAAATTCAAGGACTATGACTGTATCAGCATGGGATCATAAATGTAAAAATATGAGGACTTTAAATAATGTGTAGTCCAAAAATTTTGCAGAAAACTAATAGTAGCTCGAAAAAATAATCATCTTCTTTCTCTCGGATTTTCACCAGTCTTATTTTCATTATATGTCATAGGCACAACAAACAAAACAATATCCTGAATAATAGAATCAAAAATAAAATAACAAGTATAATTCTGAATTTATCTTTATTTTAATTTTTCTATTTTGAAACTTATCATGATTATTCCTGCCATTTCTGGAGAGAGAATTTCTTCCCCCCACCAATGCTAGCTGAATTTTTTTCCTTCATGAAGATTTTGTGAAAAATGAATTCTTTCAAATAATGTGAGTTGAATGTTGTGGAATAACAGTCTTTTTTACACTCCAATGCACATGGTAAGAAAGATTATTCATTAGAAACTGGAAACAAAATGTGGAATGGTCTTTGAATGCTGTCCACTTAATTGTCTTTATTTAAATAAGTATTAAGTGCAGTCTTGAGAGATTGCAGCTATAATTGGTCCTTATTATACTTGGTATAATTCAAGAAAGAAATCATTTTTTATTCACTTCTCTAACAGCATAAAGGTCAAATGTTAAAGTGGAGTTGTACATTTAAATTTTTCTTTAACAATGAAAACAATATTACTATACTAGCATTACTACACTGTTAGTTGTTAACACAAATGTATTATTGATACTACTGTATTCCTGTATTATTGCAATATTATGGTAATAAAAATATTCGAGATCATTAATATCAGACCCTCACTTTGAAGAACAAGTGAAACTAAAGTGCTGACTGAACAGAAGCTGGAACTGACTTAAAACAAAGTTCTAGAAAGAAAATTCTTAATGAATGAAAAATCTGGGAATGGAACATTTACAGATGTAAAAATCTATTTTTGAGACATACTGGGTTAAGTTACCAAAACTCTTTTCCTTCTGTATTAAAATAATAATTTTAAAAGCCCACCACTTTTGAGATAAAGAGAGATAGTTTACAAAACTGAAGTATCTGTTACTTAATTACCATTTTCAGTTGTAGAATTTGCACAAAAAACTTCTAAATAAAGTGTTATTTTAAAAGAGGCAAAAAAAGTTATGAATATACACATCTATTTCCTTAAAGACATCATCTTATTAGTAACAAATAATGAACACCAATCTTTATAACCACTGAATATCCAGTTTATTCCAGAAACTATTAAGTTCTACTAGGCATCATTTCTCTGGGAATGCAGTGTTCCTAGCCTGGGAAAAATGAAGGCAGCTGTGCATTTTCTTATTCCTGCTTTCTTCTTTCAAAAAGAAATCTTCTCTAAATATCTAACATCTTCTTGTTATTAGAGTTAATGTGAAATACTGGCTTATTTTCATATCCTTCAAGTTCACTGCTCCTACAAAAGATAATCAGGTGTTGTGGCCCATTTCTGGACAGGTTCACAAACAGAAAACAAAGCAGGTTAGGTACCGTTCTGATCCAATAAGAAGCACAGTTTGCTAAAAATCTTGTTGCATCCATTCAGCAAATTTTCTCCTCCGGTTCCAAAAGCACAGATGTCAACTTAATTAATGTCTGTATTGTAGCATTCCTCACAGTACATCTGCCTTTACTTGCTTCTGAGTTTGTCGAGACTACTGACTGCTTTCTCTGTTGAAAAGGATATTTTATTTCCTATGCAGTTGTCTCACTAGCTTAAAAAATAAAGCATACATTTAAATTTGTGCCAAAGTTTGATGATTTGGAGGAGCTTATACTCAAATAAATGCACATCAGAGAAATCAGATAAGACATAGACCCTTTAGGCAATATTCTTCATTCAACATGTACTTTGCAAACAATCTTATTTTCATATGCAACTGTTAAGTGCAGAAAGACAAAACTGCAAGTGTTGTGTAAAGCACAGTGAATTTCAGTGGGGAAGAAAAAGTAAGAAGAGAAGCAACACTGAATGACTTAAGTTAAATATATAAAACAAACAAAAAACCCCTCAGAACAGAAAACCCATCTCTTCAGCTTTAGCTTGAAATTAAACCAGAAAAATTAGAAGAACTTTTGCCCAGAAACAAACTCTATTTCCTAAGGTGCACCACAGTGTAGTCCATATTTAAGAACATATTTGAATTTCAGATTATGACACAGGTAAGTAACAATCTATGAAGTGTGAAGAGCGCACCCTCCATTAGGAATAATACATAGCTGGCAAAAATATTAGCAACAGCTGCAAACTAAAATGGTATAGAACTTGATTTTATATTGTCTTCCAAACAAACTATGCTGGTAATCGAACCAGCTGCACTGATTGTTGAAGTTCATGAGCAGAGATTTTATTTTGTAGTATACATACAACTTAAATCTGAGTTTATATACTTTCCATCAAGGAGCACATGCATGAATGGCTTACTTACACTTGGCTGACATAAACAAGAGCAAAATGCAAGTATTAACTAAGTGAATGAAGGTACTGTTATATAAAATTCAGGAAAAAATTTACTAACCTATTGAAGTATCATCAAGTGCCATTCCTTTGATCATTTCAGTGCCCTCTTCTGGACATGCTCCAACAGTTCTATGTCTCTCCTGTACTGAGGACTCCACATCAGGTGAGATCTCACTAGCACAAAATAGAGAGACAGAACAACCTCCCCATATCTGCTGGTCATGATATTTTTGATGCAAGAGCCAGTGGGCAGTGAAAGAGTAAGCAGAATCATAGAAATGCTCAGGTTGGAAAAGACCTTCAAGATCATCAGGTCCAACTACAACCCGTCCATACTGCTCTAACAACCCTCTGGTAAATCATGTCCCTGAGCACCATATCTAAATTGCTTTTAAATACATTCAGGGATGGTAACACAATCACCTCCCTAGGGAGCCTATTCCAGTGCTCAACAATCCTTTTTGAAAAGGTATTTTTCCTGATTTCCAACCTAAGCCTCCCCTGGTGCAAATTGAGGCCATTTTCCCTCATCCTGCCACCTGTCACAAGTAAGAAAAGACCAACCCCACTCTCGCTGTAAGCACCTTTAAGGTACTTGAAGAGAGCAATAAGGTCTCCCCTGAGCCCCCTTTTCCCCAGACTAAAGAGCCCCAGTTTCTTCAGTTGCTCCTCATAGGGTGTATTCTCCAAGCCCTTCACAAGCCTTGCTGCCCACCTTTGTTTTGTGGCATGTTGCTCATTGTCAGCATGTGGCACATGGCATGTAACTTGCATGTTGCACTTGGCTTACAGCTGGCCTGTGGCTTGTGGTTTGTAACACATGGCTCATGGCTAGTGTGTGACATATGGCCTGTGACACATACCCTGTGGCTCAACTGTGGTTTGCATACTGTTGGCAAGCAGCATGCAGCCAATATACAGCTGGTATGTGATTAATATATTTTTTTATTTTTATAAAAGAAGAAACAGATGCTATACAAAGGGACCTGAAAAAGTTAAGAACTGGGACCATATGAACCTAATGAGGTTCAGCAAGTCCAAGTGCAAGATACAGGGTAATATCAAGCATGAAAGGATAGATTGCTAGAAATTTTGCATTTATCTTAATTGAATACACAAAGCTGAATTCCTATTGTTAGCATTATTGTAACTGAATTAATAGCAATTTGCTTATTAAACTAAAAATTAGACAGCGTAAATTCTTGGCTTTGCATATAAGCTATTTCTGCCAAAGATTTTGACTGTAAATAATTGATGGAAATTGAAACAAACCAATCTGTAACTTGGATGCAAGAAACTGATAGCAATTTTATGCGTCATTTTCACTTACCACTCTGCTGTCTTCTTGCAGACATAATAAAAATAATTAATTTAATTAATAGTATGATAATACTGAAATGCTTTATCTGTGTCTGATAACGTATCCTTTTGTCTTATGTCACTTTTTAAAATCAATGCTACTCTGATGAAGACCCTTTCCTTAACTGATAAGTTAAGGACATACTTGATTTTGTGAGATTTTTAAAAATTTGATGATAACTGCATTATTATACTATCCTTCTTATACATTTGTTTCAAAGCTTCTGCAACTGCTTAGGGAAAAAATATGTGCTCAAACATGGAGGTGGGGATTTGTTCTGAAAAATGGCAGAAACTCACAACTTACACATTGGAGGGATGCTGCTAATAATCTGAACAACAAGAGGCATCCACACTCTACTAAGATTGGAAATTATCAGACATGCAGCCAAGAGCCTCTGCCTGACAGAAGCAAGAAATTATCAGTGAGGTGACTGTGTCATTGCTGAGAACAGTTGTAGTCAGCTGGAGATGCTGCTTTTCCAAAGGGTTGGACAACTTCCAGAAGAAACAAAACAACAAACAACAAAAAAGCAAACAAACAAAAAAAAAACCTACAAAAACAGATTTTTATCTTAGAGCTCACACCTCATTTTCACTATTACAAAATGTTACATTTGACACACTTTGTTTGGAAAGAGACATCCCCAGCATTTGCGAAAACTTTGTGGAAGCAGTATCTCACGTGTTAAAAGAGACATTGTTGGTAAGCCATTTTCTCCATAGAAATTGGCACAAAAAAAAAAAAAAAAAAAAAAAAAAAAAAAAAAAAAAAACACCCTACCAGGATTGTATTTTAAAAAGACCAATACTGAGGTCACCAAGTTCAAACTTCTTACCTGGTATCCAGTATGCCCAGCTTAGTTTATCTCACAACTGTACACAATCAAGTGTAAAATCTCCTACACTGAGAAATAATCAGACTACTATAAAAAAGATAATTTATTTCAGTCAATGTCAACATTTTTCACTGATTGAGAATTCTGTATTTTCACACTAATCAAAACAATCAAACAAACAAATGAGTTGATAATTTCTATCAGAGAAAAAAAAAATACTACTACTACTACTAATAATAATAATAATTAAAAAACATACTACTCAAATGAAATTATGTAAACGTTCATGAAAATTCCTGGCAAATTTCAATGTCAAGGGAAAACTGCTCATAAAATTTCATGTCATGAAGAAATGAGTAACTTTTAGGAAAAGTTCCTCTTTACAAAAACACGAGAGATGAATTACGTTCTGAAAAATTAAGAGCTTTCACGTGAGAACTGCGCTGTTAATTACAGGACTGTAAACCTCTCAGATCACTAATAAAACTGGCTGAAATGAATGGATGTGTCATTTCACTAACATTGCCTTCATTAATGACAATTATTGCAAAAACTTACTCCCCATCACTGCAGAGAGAAACCCAGATACTTAGCAGGTTTTTATCCCCGCTTTTCTAAATCTGCATTTACAATTAAAGAAGGAAAATATTTAACACATGAAAAGTCATCATGCTAAGGCAAACAACTGTTCTTTATAAACATAAAGATATCATTACAAGTTAATTTAATCGGAAAAGCATAATCAAAACAGATGTATAATCTGTGATTTTATTTTCAGCACGCCAACCTTACTCTCCCTAAAAGTAGAAATATTTTCTTTAACTCAGAAAATCACTTTTTTTTTTTTTTTTCCAATTTTAGAAGGAGAATTACTGATTTTCTATGATAAATTAAAACAACAACAACAACAACCCAAAAAAAAGGTCACAAAGGAGGGAAAACAACTAGGGCTAGAGTTCATTCAGGAATCACAAGGAGAAAAGAAGTTTGCAGATAAAGTGACATTGCCCATGTGTAGTTAAGGCTCTTTCAAATACACTGAATGAAGGAGTTTATTTTTTTTTATATGCATATATAGACTGGATATTTAAAAACAGTTTGGCCTGCAATTTTGTTTTCTAATGTCCAAATATATAAATGTCCTTTCACATGGCATATACCTTTCACGGACATATTTCTTCCTGAGCTATTCTTTTCATTACTTGAAAAAGTTAGGTCCTAAACTTTAGATTTCTCCTCTACTTTTTTTGTGTTTTGTGTTTCCAATGTGTAAATCTAGATAGCCCGGTAAATTCTCTTTTAATTTCTACTTTTGGAGCATATTTTGTAAAAAAGGAGATTGTATTAATTGAACCACATAACAGTTTACCTTGCCCTTTTAATATATTAATATTATGTTATATTAATAATTTACTAGAATTTAAAATGAAGATGTAATTATTTTGGTTTTACAACACGATGGCTGTAAAAATGTTGCAACAAGAACAGGTCATACATTTGCCATTATTACTGAAACCAAACGTAGCTTTTATAAAATGAAGTGTAGATTTTTTAATTTAATGATGTTATCTTCATCATAAAAACCTTTTGCATAGGTTTTTAACTGCAGTATACTATAACAATTTTAGTATTAATTCCATGTTCACAACTCTCAAGAATATACACAAAATGTGCTAATGGAGGTAGTAAGGAATGCTTGCAGATTTGCAAGTTCATCTTTAAATTTCTTATCCTGCCAAGAATTTCATCAGTAATAAGACATTTTTATGGCTAACAGTATTCTCATTATTCTTCATTTATCCTTCAATTGAAATAGCCATCTTCATTTTTTTCGTTAATGGAAACAGTAGTTCTTATTGCAGTTTCTCTGCCCCAGTGAATAGCCCTTTGAAATAAGTCAGTTCAGATGAAATTTGTTCTCTTTAGTGGCTAGACTTTGGAATAATTTACTTTTATAATTACTACTTTTACTGAAGAATGTTGAACCTACAACTCTTTTTCATGTTGAAGTGTAACTATAGGAGTTAAAAATAAAGGAGCAATTTAAGGAGCAAATGAAAAGTAAAAAAAAAAAAAAAAAAAAAAAAAACCAACAAACTTAACTGATGGAAATTATGTCTGCAGAACTGGCATTCTAGCCATACAGTAGTATATGTTTGGTGTTTTAGTAAAATGATAAGTAAAGGACAGCTCAGTTGTGCTGACATTATTGCATTAATCTCCCTTTTCCTACATGGAGTCTCATGTTCCAAAAAAAGTATGATCTAGTACATCTTACTAGTCCATTCTGCACATGATGACAACTCACACTTCAACTTCACTGAGCTTAAACTTTCTTTTGAATACGCACCATGGCAATTTTCATCCCAAATTAATTGGAAGACAAATAAACTGATAAGAGGGACACAAAATATTTCCATTTGCAAATACTGAATTAAGTTACTACATTCTATGACAGGTTCTATTTGTAGTATTTGACTGACTCTTTTCAATATTTTTTGAATTTTATTTGCAATTAAACACTAATTTTAAAAGATCTTGTCTTAACTGGGGAAACCCCTAAATATGCAATGTTAAAATTTATTATTACATTTATTTAAACTGCTAAGTCTTCTAAGTGGTTCTCCACTTCAAAATACATAAATCTTTCCTCTAAACAATACTCTCTGAAATCATTCCAACGATTTGCTGATTTTGTTCCTATATCTAACTAGAATCACAATCTAACAGTAAAAATATTGTGAATAAATATTCCAGGAATGTAAAAGTCATAAATCCCAGTCCTCATATGTAAAACATTCAAAGATAGATAGATTAATTTAGGCATACACCAGGAGCCCTAAAATTTCTTCTGAAAAATTCTTCCTTTAGCTGACTAAATGAATTTTTATGTTTTTCTCATGGGTATCTAGGCACCTTACAAGAAGCTCTCAGTTTTTTATTCATCTATTATAATTTAGTACTCAAGAATGGTTACTAGGAGAAAAAAAAACAACACAAACATTAATCGAAAGGCTATGTACCCAAGCTGAGATTTTTTTATCTGATTTGCTTGAATTTTTTTCCAGAAGAATACTGTTACACACTCATATTCTCATTCTGACCTTCTATGAAAGCATTTCATATGTGCAGTCCATATAACCACATAGCACAGGTTAAACTGCTTTTCTACAGATAAAGCTGGCAGCAAGCATTTTAAGAAGGAGCATACTCTGCTACTCAGTGAAATTCTTCATGAAATAACCATAACTACATCACCAGAAGAGAGAATTTAACTTCAACTATATATGCCAGACATTTAGAGATGTGTCCACATACTCTCCATGATAACGAATATGAGAAGCTAAATCCTCCACTAAATATACACCCTTACCTTTTAAAACTTCATTTTAAATTTTACAAAATTATTTATTCCTCTATAATATTCATTATAACATCAGGTCATCATAAATAACTGTGCAATATGCACATACATATCAACTCTAAGAATCTATGAAATGGGTTTGACAATCTCACAAGGACAAGTCAGTCTCATACGGGCTTTATTCCAATTTTATGATGCAGCAACTGAAATAACTGAAACAAAAAAGTTGCTCCAGTAGACAGAAATTAGTCTTAATTTGATCAATAAAATTTTCAGTTCCACAAGGTGGCTAAAAGTAAGAATGAGTTTGAATTTGTAACTACAAAGCTGTCAGTAACTATTAATATTATGGTCCTTTTTTTCATAGAAATCTGAGGTGTGGATCACAAAATTTGGGAGTATGTATGAAGATCTCTCTGTCCATATTATTTTCTTATGCTCTTCCACAATTACCGACTTGGCACTGCTAGAGACACATTAGTTATCTGCACATAACACTCGTTTGTCAGAGATTGGCAGGTGTGTAATCTACTGTGTTTAGGCCTTGTTGCTTTCTTACAAAGGTTACTCAGCAAGACCTTTGTTTTGTGTGCTCACTACATAGTGATGAAAAAAAAAAAAAACAGTATTGTAAGGATACTTTTAAATTTGAGTTTCAAATGGCAATTCCATGCCTAAGAAAGAGAGGCAGGCCTGCATCATTCTGACTCCACAAACAAGAGTCCAACTGAGGAACAATTTAGTGTATGTAAAACCGCATATGTCCTATCCAATTTAATGTAAGTCATATTTGCATGACCTCAGTGCACATTATACTAGACGTGCTGAAACCATTTTTTAACTTGAAACAAACCTTAGATGCATATTCGTACAACCCTACGGGTACATAATATTCTTTAAAAGTGAATCAAATAAAATTGGATTGCTTAAAACAGAAATGTTTATCCACATTGCAAATTAAAAACTAACTACAAAAATTAGTTTTATCTAAGAATAAATCAATACTTATTATCTACTAATATCTTCTGCAATTTTCAATTTACAGTTTTTCAATTGTTTTCAAGGACTTCTTTCTCTGTCACATTCTCTATTCTGGTGTAGGAGGGTGAGAGAGCATATGCTGACAAAAGTGAAGACGAAACAAAACAAAGCACATTTTATTAGACAAAAACGTCAAAATTGCAAATATTTTGGAATTCAAAATCTGTACTACTTGTCTTTTTTCTTTTCTCTTAGGAAAAACAGTGAATTGCAAGTAATTTCAGATCAGACATCCCCTTTCAGACCTCCGAAACCCTGTGGGCCTAATCACTGACACTATAATCATGTATTCCCATTCTGTATGACAATATAAACAAGTTCATTAATCAAAGTAATTGATTATGCAGATCAAATTTAAGTTCAGTCTCACAGGTAATTCCATTTACTGCTTTAGTTTCATAGTACTTAAGCATGGGTAATGGCTGGAATGGAATTTTTCTTCTGGAAAATGAATAGAAAATAAATTCACCCACTAAGCTGAACTTTCTTGTGAGTTTTCCTTCTCAATCATGATCTTTCCTGTATTTCACAGTTTAAAGACTATTTAAGGAAACTATAGGGTAATTTGCTGTTTTGTTTTTTAATTTCTGAAGGACAGATAATTCAGTTTCTGGAGATCCCTTCCACCTTTTAATTTTTGTAATCAACCAACCATTAAACATGCTTAAACAAAGCCAAATGGAGCCACCTGTGCTTTCATCCAGATTATTCACACCACTAAAGCCTTACAGGGCAAAGAGCAGTTAATCACAAGGCCATCATCCCACAGCAAACTGGGAAACCAGCTTCATTCTAGCCTGACAGATGTTTCAAAGAGGGACACATTCACTAAGAATCTGCCCATTATTCAGACAAGGGATACATCTATTTCTTTATTTCTAGAAATATTTTTAATGTTTCTCAACAATATTAAAAAGTTAACTAAGTTTATAAAAACAGAATTACAAGTCCATTCACATTGTCAGCCTCAGATGCCCTGTCATGGGTAGACATTCTCATTATTAAAATTAGCCAAAGTTTCAAGAAAAAATCCAAACATTTTGAAAGACACACAGAAAAGTTAATATTGTTGTTGAAATATTCGATATGGTTTAGAACAGACATTCAATGATAATATAAAAATGTCCCATTTTAGACAGTAAGGACCAACATTATTTGCAGTTGCCAGACTGCAAACTATCAGAGATATCCTGCAAAATGAACTTTTGTAATTAATGTAACTAAGGGCCTGAGACACAAGGAACAGTCTGCTAGTACCATGAATGTAGTATCACTCAGATGAGTCATTTTCACATTGTTGCTTAATTGAAGTAACTTTTGCTTCAGCTACACTACAGGTACAATTACATGTTATGTTACTAGTAGAACAGAGAAAAATATTGACAAAATTACCATTATATGTATATAATTTTATTTTATTTTTAAGGGAAAAAAATCCAATTAAAAGCTATAAAATCTCCCAGTGAAAATTTGTATAGAAGCACTGGGTATCCATATCTAAAAGTCTTGTATTTTAACACGGGAATGCTGTTTTTGTCACAGATCCAAAGCATAGCATGATACTAGACTGTGAAGAAAATTAACTCTCTCAGCCAAAACTTGTTCACTATTTTACCAGAGGAAAGATTTTTTTCTAAGAAAAAAGTTATTTCAACACAATGCAGGAGAATGGACACAGAAATCTAATTTACTCATACAAGTCTATGGAATGCTAAAAGTCAATAACATATCATTGTTAATCAGCAACAACTCCCTATCAGTAATGTGCTAACTTACAAATTTAACAGAATATATGCAAACGGTTTTGAGTATCCCCACAAAACATTTTCCTTATTTCTTCAAGAAAAAAAAAAAAAAAAAAAAAAAAAAAAACCAAAAAAACACAATGTGCAGCTTAAATCATATAAAGAATGTAAGATTTGCCCACACAAGAATCTGTAGCAAATGACTTTGACAAAGCATGCTTGCAGACACAGAAACATTTCTCCACAAATCACAGGGGATAAGGCAGTCACTGCCACAAAGCATTAAACCCCGATGTTTCAAACTGGCGTATCTCTGGACTCTCAGGTTTTTATCAGAATGAGGCAACACAATCAAAATAAATTAATCACTTCTCACTAAGCTGGAGCTATTTTCTAGACAAAGATCATTCACAAGACTTGGGAGTCTGCATGGAATCCAAACTCCATTAAAGTGTCATTTCATTATGAGTGTGTTGACATATTCATGTGCCATTCCTATTTGCTGTAACTTCTGAACCATTCTAAAAGTTATTCAAAGTAGCAGGCTCCTACTTTTAGCACTGACATAAGAATTAATTGTGAATATCATCAAGGATATTTTAGATTTGGGACTGTGAGGATTACACAGGATCTCACCAGGACAACTCAGCTGGCTGCCTAGGATTAAAATTTTAAATAAGTGACTGGGTTTGGGAGGGAGGTGAAACAGCAATACTAAGTACTAACCAACCAAAAAACACTTTCTTTGCTCTTTCCTATTTTTTACTTCTTTAAAGAGGAAGAAGTATAAAGCAGAATGGAAAATTCTCTCTAAAGCATGGATTCTCCAGTGTAAGTGTTTCATAGGTACTGATCTGTGTCAACAATGACCCAAGAGAATATCAGCATTTTAAAATAAGATATTAATAATTTCACATTGCCTTAAATTCTGCAATACCACAATTCTTTGACATATTTAACCTTTAGTCAGTGTACTACTACATCTACTATTGCTCTGCACTGTAATTTTAAATGGCCTTCATTGCCCTCAATTTCTTTTACTATATATTTCTATTTCTATACCAGCATCTAACTTCTTACAGTTACACGTATTTGAGTAACGCTTTCCCCTCAGCCACCCCATCCCTGGTGCCTCTCACAGAAACTGATCACTCAGACTCCAGCATCATAAATGATTTGCCTTCTTCCTGTAGCAGGAGTTCACACTCTGCTGGCAGCTCAAATTCACATATGAATCTCAATTCTCTTGCAAAAACCATTTGTTGTTACAGCCCTCCATTCTGCTTACCTGTACAATTCAGTACAGAGATTCATTCTTTGTGCCCTGCTAGTTTAACTTATTGGTGATGATGAGCTTAACTGGCCTAGGATTCCACTTGAGACACTGCTCTGATGACGTATTTCACTTAGAGGTGAAATACTGATGGGCTGAACAGGTAAGAAAATATTACATCAAAATTACTTTCAACAAATGAATTTAAAAAGCAAGGAACAGCTTAGGTGAAGCAGGGTAACAAAACCATGATGATATATGATGGGTGACAAGTTAGTCACCCTAGTCTGACTAAATGCTTGAGAAATAAAATACTAAAATAAAAATACGTATTTTTAAAATTAGGTAGTTTAAATTAGCAACCAAAATATTTGCGATTTACCACACAGACTGGGATTTTGCTGCAACTGCAAGATTAAATACCCTACAGGAATTGGAGAGTCAAAATACCAAATTGGCTTTCCTCAGTGTTGTCAGAAGCTGATTTTCATCTCTTCATTTTGGTGATAAAGAAAGGTTAGAAATGTCTATATTTTTCTAGCCATAGCCTAAGAAACAAAGCAATTTGAGACTGTGAACTCAGTGTTTTTTCTTTCTATCACAAATGATCTATAAGTTTCATTACTCTCTGATCTTTAATTCCTCAGGCAGAAGTTGTATTATATAAAGTAAGCCTCCCAGAAACTGAAACAAAACCAAACATGTGTGGCATTCCAAGCAAAAAAAACAAACAAATAAGCAAAGCTCAACACAGAGCCTTATTTCAGTTTATCTACTTAGTTCTACTCTGTAGAGACACTATCCATTTTCAACTTGACAGCAGGTGCTGTATTCAGTTGGTCATACTGAGGAGGAATTTCTAATTATATGGTTGAAAATTTTAGATAAACAGAATAGAGTCTATGTAGAATCATCAGTTTTGCTAGTCCAGGAAGACAATTTTAGGTAGGCACATTGACCTTATTTTATTTGTTAAAGTACAGTAAAGTACAGTGATATGAAACAGCCAATGTCACAACAGGAATTATTGCATCTCCAGACTGAGAACTACACTGGGTGGTTACTGAATTAACTCGAGAAACCAACAGTTTTGTTTGAAAAGAAAATACAGAACAAACAAACAAAAACTATTTGAGATTTTGACCTCAGTAATAAGTACAAAATGCAGAACAACTACAGAAACTGACAATAGATGTTAAGATAGTAATTTGTCCTGTAAAACACTGATTACAAGCAGCTGTCTGCCTGTTTTGGTATGACAGTTGGAACTGGCATTTCCTAACTATGTGAATTACCTGAATCAGTGGAATATTATACTACATCTTTTGCCCCAGTCTTTCTTGCAGAATTATTAGAAATGATAATGATTAGAAATGATATAAAAATATCTAAAAAAACCCAGAAAGTTTGAGGGGAAAAGTGCTATATATATATATAAAAATAGCATATGAATGTTGAAATTCATGAAATTTTGAAAAGAACAGGTCTGAATCCTCACTTTTTCTGACTCAGAAAAGAAATTTTTAAACTCTGCCTTCCAGATTTCTATCTTGATTACTGACTGTTTCACTGGGGGTAAGAAAGAGAGCGTACTTTGCATCTACAACCTAGTTTCCCAAGTGGAAACAGGGGAAAGATGGCAAAAGATAAGCACAATCTAAACAAACAAAAAACAAAAACAAAAACAAAGGTGTAATAGTTTTCTAAGACAAAGTTTAGATAAGACTTTGAAATAAAGCACAAGTATTGATTCCAGCTACTCACACTTCAATTTAAAAATAACCCAAATCACCCAGAGTTCCAATTACTGACTTTAATATTACACTAGACTGAGGAGCAGTATTGCAAAAATTAATTAGGCTGTTCTGTTTTTTTTATACTTTGCCATGTATGTAGTTCAGTGCACCTATGTTAACAATTTCCAATATTTTCTCAGGACAGAATAGTACTTAACTCTACTCCTGTGACACCTGAAGCCAATCTGCTGGCCCCTGCTCAGGCTCTAACCCCTGTGCCAGCCCCAGGGCCACCAGCCTCTGCCCCAGTGAAGATGCAGAATGCCCTTGTCCTGTCTCCCACCGTCATGACTTTCTTCACAGCCTGCATTTCTTCATTTTACATCCAGCTTTTCCCAAACTTCCACATAGATCCTGAGTGTACCCTGAGTAAGTTTGCAGATGACACCAAGTTGGGAGGTTGTGTCGATCTGCCTGAGGGCAGGGAGGCCCTGCAGAGGGATCTGGACAGGCTGGAGAGCTGGGCTGAGATGAATGGGATGAGGTTTAACAAGGCCAAGTGTCGGGTTCTGCACTTCGGCCACAACAACCCCAGGCAGCGTTACAGGCTTGGGGATGAGTGGTTGGATGATTGTGAAGAGGAAAGGGACCTTGGGGTGTTGGTTGATGCTCGGCTGAACACGAGCCGACAGTGTGCCCAAGTGGCCAAGAGGGCCAACGGCATCCTGGCCTGCATTAGAAATAGTGTGGCCAGCAGGAGCAGGGAGGTGATCATCCCCCTGTACTCAGCACTGGTGAGGCTGCACCTCGAGTACTGTGTTCAGTTTTGGGCCCCTCACTACAAGAAAGACATTGAGGCCCTGGAGCGTGTCCAGAGAAGGGCAACGAAACTGGTGAAGGGTCTGGAGCACAAGTCTTATGAGGAGAGGCTGAAGGAGCTGGGATTGTTCAGTCTGGAGAAGAGGAGACTCAGGGGAGACCTCATAGCACTCTACAACTTCCTGAAGGGAGGTTGTGGTGCAAAAGGGTCTGGCCTCTTCTCCCAGGCAAATAGTAGGACCCGAGGAAATGGCAAGAAGTTATACCAGAGGAGGTTTAGGTTGGATATTAGGAGAAACTTTTTCTCTCAGAGGGTGGTCAGGCACTGGAATGGCCTGCCCAGGGAGGTGGTGGAGTCGCCATCCCTGGCAGTGCTCAAGAGGCGCCTGGATGAGGAGCTACGAGAGATGGTTTAGTAGCTTGTGGCACTGATAGGAACGGGAGGGTGGTTGGACTAGATGATCTTGCAGGTCGTTTCCAACCTTGTGATTCTGTGATTCTGTGATTCTGTCTGGTACTCTCAACATCTCCTGTTACTATGCCCAGCTTGTCCCTGCACTGTGTCAATGCGAGACCTCAGCACCCAGCTCTTCCTCCCCTGTGAAGCAGCCCAGCTCTTGATGTTCACTAGCATTAAGCTTTCCTTAAGAATAAATTATAATCAAACACGACACTAAAAAATAAGACTTACAGTCATCAAAAATTGTTGATGAACTTATTACTGTTTTCTATTAATTCTCTCAAAGAGATAAGTGACTAGGATCAATATGATAAAGACATATTACATTTATTTCAGTTGTCATGAAAGGGAAGGGCAGGGAAGGGAAGGGAAAGGAAGGGAAGGGAGGAGAAAGGGGAAAAGAAAGGAAAGGGAACACAGAAACAGATGAAATAAATTAGAATTTCATTCTTGAATTCAATTTGACCATGAATTCTTTAAAGAATTGCAGTATCAAGCCTGGACTAAACTCCCTTGCAGAAATAAACTGAATTTATGATTCAGTAATACTTATTTCAAGGTGGTATTCTTATGGTCCTCTTCTCAATCACTTCAGAAATTTTATTTTTAAACCTACTATTATTAAATTTGCAGAAGGCAGTAAAAATGCCAATAGTCAGTCAGAACAACAGATGGTTATGATTTGAATTCTAGCCCTTTAATTAGTAAAAATAAATTGTTCTTGCTATCAGAAGCTTACATTCACTTTACCAAGATTTGGCCCCTCCCCTTCACTTTAAATGTATTGTATTCCTTGTTTTTATACAACAAGAATGATCAACAGTATACTTCTGTAACTGTATTTAAGTGATAATAACAAAAGATGCTTTTAAGGACGTTCTTCCATCTTTAACATTCTAATTATTTAAGGGTCTTAACAAAATCCTAAGAAAGGATAAAGTAAATTCACCTGGTGTTACTTTTGCTGAATAACAGCATAGAATAATAGATATTTCACATTTTTTAAAGGAAAATTACTACATTGCATGTGAAGTGCATGTATTATTCAATATTTGGGAAAATTAATTGAAAAGGTAAGACAATCTGTGAGTTACATCATATAATAGTAAATGCAGCATTTTCAGAAAACAACCTCTCCTATTACATGGACATTTTTCTCGTGGAAACCGATTATGCACTCACTTAATTTATGCTCACATAAACTCAATTGTTCTTGCAGAAAACTTACAAAATATGTCTGCTTAAAAATTCTACCACAGGAAATGCAAAAATATCCACCTTTTCTCTCAAACTACAAAGGAGAAGCTCAATGGATTTTCTTAACACAAAGCCAAACAGACAAGACACTTAAGCAACGAATCATCCCCTTACATGAAAGAAATACAGGTGCAGCTGGGAGCAGGGGTTCTCCCTGTCTATTTAACCACTGATCATTGATACAAACACCTTCCCCTGAACAAATTTTATGCATGCATGATGGAGAAAGTGGTTCATGATTCACAAGATCATTATAAACTGAGAGCAAGTAAACGCAAAATGAAATGGTCATGCAAACCTAGCATATGAGCATGCAGTGACTCATAGCTCTTGATGCTCCATTTGTCAGATGTTCATTTGTAATGCAGCCATTAGGGAAGAAGAAAGTATATGGTCTGCTTTTACCACATATTTTATGTTTTGCTTTGTTTTTCAGAGCAGAAAGAACTTAAACCTCACACTAAATTCTGTGTACCAGGACTGAAAAGAGTGAGAGATGCTTCACAAACTGGACAGTGCAAAATATATCCATTATGCTATTCACGTGCTTTTCAGTGCAACTTAGACACAATCAGATTTTTAGACACTTGAAACCTGATGGTATAGACAACATTCACCTGAACAGTACCCAGTAAATGCATATGTCTGTAAATAAGCAGATGTATTTCAGAAATGGTGGAACATGTATGCAAAACTTGATATTAGACAGTATATAGAGTTTGGATTTGGTGGCTAAAGGTAGATGTTTAAGGATAGTGTATTTCATCCACTGTTCTCCTCTATTGCACATTTCATGATCTACAGTATTATTTGTCCATTAGGGAAAGGCACCACTCCAGCAAAATACAGTGGTTAATATCTTTCTTTTTTACAGCTAATACACAATATCGAACTTCTTACAAAACAAAATTTTAAAATGTTAGTGTATTTATGTTAGCTAATATTAATTTACTTTCAAAAATTCAGCATATTCTAGATATAACTTTTAATTTCAAAAATATATTACAGTCCATGGCCCTTATAATCACATTCCTTTTCATCTGTATCCATAAAACTTCATCAAATCCCAACTTTTTCCAATTTCAAAATAAAAATAATCATAAAAATATCTTGGGAACATCAAATATCCAAATCTGAAAGAAGACTATAATATTCCTAGCATAGCTAGTAGTAATTTTTCACCATTCTTCATGACCTGAAGAACTTTATTCCGCAGAAAGCATAGTAAGCTGTCCTTTGCATTTTCTAACTGTTTGACTGATGAGAAGAAACTCCCGAAGGAATGAATTCCAACTCTGTTTCTCTGAAAGGAATGGAGATCCTTCCTACAGAAGTTTCTGTATTTGAAAAGTCTTTATTTGAAGAAATTGTAGGGTAGAAAATATGAGCATATGAATGTATTAAAAGATATAAATGTATTTCTGAATAAGAGAGGAATATATATTTAGCATCTTATTTACAAACAATTTCATTCTCATGTTTCAGTAGCTTTCCAATAAATGGAAACAATTTTCCTAGAAAAAAAGAAAGGATGATAAAATTTCACAAGCTAAGTCCATAGCTGTCAATTTCTCACAGGTCAAATTTCATACGTAAATACTAGAAGTTGCGTTCACAAATGCACAGTTTTGAAGAATGAGATTTCACTTTTTTTTTTTTTTTTTCTTGTGGAAAATACTTATTTGTTTAAAAATGAAACATTGCAGAACATAAAACAAACTGTTATGAAATATGATTGGATGCATGCTGTGCTACCTTTTAAAATAAACCACTTTGAGCTGTTTTTATTACTACTGACATTGCATGTGAAAGAAAACAAGATGGTGCCTGATGCCATCACAGTATTCCAATAGTACTCAGGAGTCTTGTGATGAACCTTCAGTTCTTATGCCAATACACTCTCTGGCAATCAACATGGCCTCCATACTCCTAGTTATATTATGTTTTATCTTTCTGAAATATAGGAAATTTTACTTCCTTTCCATAAAACTGGTGTGTTTTTTTTTTTCCTATAAACTCTTCAGGAGATTGCTGTCTCATACTGGTTACAGAAGGATGGCCTGTCCCATTAAACAAAACTAACTGAACAAATGCCCTTTGTAGCTAAATTAGATAAATGAATGATGGTCAGGGGCCAAAACTTTCGGAAATTCATCACAGAGACATATTTGACAGATTTATCTGTTTGGCTTTTAATCAGTTGTAAATCTCAGATTCTTTAAACTGCAATTTAGCACTCACAAGATCACCCATTTTAGTAATTTACAACGATGTCACAAGGCAAATACTGGCTCTTTTTGAATTTAGATATCTGACTACAAAACAAGAATCAGTAATCTTTTTATCTCTAAATGAGTAACACAGGATGGTCCCAGAAGGTAATAGCAAGGAGGAGTCTTTAATGCATCCAACAATCACACACTGTGCAGTTGAAATCTGCAAATTGATGCATTAATTTACTACACTCCACACAAAGACTGGCAGAGATATTTTTGTTTAAACTTATGTAAATGTTCTCTTTTAAACAACAAATCTAATTAGGAATTTAATAGATATTATTAACTGTGATTGTGATTCAGACTATTTTGTATATTGCCTAAAGTATTTCTTTTTGTTATTTTCATTCACTTGAATGAAATGTGATATACATTTGAACAGTACCCTATGTGAAAAACGTGAGCAGGAGCTAAGTTTCTTGTTTTGTTTTGTTGTTTGTTTGTTGGGGATGGGGTTAAGAGGTATGGTTGTATTCAATCCTGAGACATGGAAATAATCTCTACTGTTTTTCACAGTGTTTAACATTTCAATAATTTCTAAGATAAAATATTCCTAATCTTAAAAGTCTGCATCTAAACATTTACAAGAAAAAGACAGAAAACTGGTACTCCATTGCCAGAATAGTCTCCAGGTTTCTACTTTCTAATGAACAAATAAAATGTCTAACTGGAATATTTTTAAAGATCCTTTCAGCTATAAAGTATAATCATTTTGAAGATTATGTCTCATTATTTCCTGGGATCATAGAATCATAAAATATCCCAAGTTGGATGGGACATGCAAGGACAAGTCCAATGCCTGGAGTATAGAAGTGAATTGTCTTTGAATGTCCTCAAACAATTTTGGCAGATAGGGAAAGAACGATTGAGAATGTTAGTTACACAGACTTCAAGATCAAGTGATGAGTTATCACTATTGCTCTCTGCATCATACAGTACAGAGATGGAGCCATTAACTGCAACCAAATATTCAGTCTAATTCTCCAGTAATTTATAAATGGAACAATTTCTCACAAAGCTAAACATATCATTTTGATACCTTGATTGCAAATCTTTTTTCATATTTTTACATGTCCTCCATGACTTCACTGCCATCTTAAAATTTTCACCTATGTTCCAACATAAAACAATCTTTAATATTTTGATACCTTTGTTGGACGTGTCAGTGATTTGGAAGGATAATACATTCTCATCCAAATCTATCATAATTTCCATTACTAGAAGAGGAGTTCACATTCTGCTGGTAACAAAAAGAGCTATTCCATCATTTACCAGCAGCACAAAGTATCTTTTCACAAGTGAGCGTCAGAGAACAAGACCAGTTGTTTTGCCAGTTCAATCATTCTCAATGACTATGAGTCCCACTATAATATGATTTATTGGTTCTGCAGAGGATAACTTACTATTTTATGTATTTTAAATATTTCTTAGAAATACTTACAGTTGTAATCATCATGTATTTTAAAAGATAAATCAGAAATATTTTTATTATCTACTCTTGTCATTAGAGTTCACAAAGTACACTTCTGGACAAAGCACAAAAAAAGGCTTACAGAAGCTGTTGTTTTTTATGAACTGATGTGTGCAAAGTATTTTTTCCACTTATTTCAGGAAAATGCTGTTATATGTTAGGGGATAAATGGAGAATAAAGAAGCAAGAGAGAGGAGAGAGATGGACATGAAAAGATGGAGGATTGTTTCACCCAGGAATGCAACTAAACCAACTACAATCAAATAAATTTCAGACTCAGCTTTAGATTAGGACATCTGCTATGTGGAAGGACAATATATAGTATACTGTGTGTATATATTCTGTCAAGCAAACTTAGCTTTGCAAAATGTGCAATATGAAATAAAAAAGACTGATGATAATACTGAGTCATGTACAGAATGTTCACTGAGCTATTTTACTGACAAAAAGAAGCCAAGGAGGGAAAAAACAACAATAACAATAAAAATACCCAAAACAACAACAAAAAGTCTTAGGGGGCAAAGATTAAAACACAAAGCCACTGCCACGATTTTATTTCAGATACCCAAACTGTGTTGTGAGTTTTTTTTATTTAACACAAAATGAGAACATTCCTTTTTTTTAAATTTTCTTTTTTCTTTTGCTCTTGAATTGCATGTTTTATTAAAAAGAAGTTACTTCAGTAAGAAAGCTTGGCTCTGTCAACAATCAGTTACTTGATTGATCAATATAGCTTTCCCTTATTTGTGTAATTAGCAAATTAAACAAGAGTTGCCATCAAAATTAAAGCACATCCAGTAAAATTGAGGGTTTCATGGCCGTTTCAGTATTTTCTCAGCAGATTTTAGGTCTGGTACATAAGGAAAGGAAGAGAATGCATAACTTGATTCAATAGAAGAAAACAAAAATACAGTCTGCATTTAAATCTTTGTCTCCTGATACGTAAAATATTATCTGTATCAACATTGAAAATATACAGTTAACCAGATCCCAGTTTTCGTTCCTTCCAACTTCTCCTATCCTATTTACTGCATTTAAAAAGTTCTGTATCATTTCCCAGTTACGTCTGATATTCACAGATTCTTTTCTGCTGTCAGTCCAGGCCAATACAAATGATTTTTTTCCTTTACAAAGGCCAAAGATCAGATACTCCCACCTTACTTTGCCTTGTCTCATTTATGCCCAGGATTTTTGATATCGATTTTGTATTTTTTTGTGTTAGTTTGCACTGTAACATCTTCCTTTCTCCTCACAAAAGGAATTGACTGCTAAAAGAGACGTAACTCCTGCAGGGCTTGAATTATGGTCAGAAATTATTTAGTACTGGAAGAAGCGTGACTACAAATGAAAAAATGCTTCTTCTGAACAGTGTTTGCATTCAATATAATGGGAAAGATGTCTCAAAAAGTCGTATTTCATTATGTTGTTACTGAGACAGACACAGTTCTTTATGATATTAGTACAAAATGTGTATAGTTTATATCTATATCTTCTACAGGACTCTCTTTGTATAGTATAAGTCTTTCCCAGGACACTCTTTGTACATAAATTTTCTATATTCAATACAGTAGCATAGCATTTGTCATATTAAGAAAACTAACACTCTACAAAAGCTGATTAAGTGATGAAAACCACATAGTACATAAGTATTTATATACTATTCACGTTAAAACAATTAAATATTTTAAACAATACAAATTTTAAAAATGAATTTTCATGTTAAAATATTCATTAACAATTTATAGTAATGGTAGGTTATGATGCATCTCAGGTAGTTGGGATATCTTACAGAATTCTTCATTCAGTCATTGACTAAAGTGTTTCAACAAACAGAAATAAAAAGTGATAGCATCTCATTATTGTTACTTTATTGTTTCTGCTTATTTAAAGTAGTGTGTGTTTGCAGCTCAGAGGCCAAAACATATTCTGAGGTACATCAACAGGGGTGGCCAGCAGGGCAGGGCAGGGGAGAGTCAGTCCCCTTCTGCTCTGCCCTTGTTAAATCCCATCTAAAGTACTGCATCCAGGCCTGGGGTCACCAGTGCAGGAAGGATGCAGAGCTGCTGGAATGCGTTCAGAGGAGGAGCACAAAGATGATTAGAGGGCTGGAACTCTTGTACCATGAAGGAAGGTTGAGGAAAGTGAAGAAGAGGAGGCCCAAGGGGACAACATTGCCTTCTATTGCCTAAAGGAGTTCTACAGAAAAGCTGGAATAACCTCCTTACTGGGGAGTGCAGCAACAGGACAAGGAGCAAGGGGTTTGAACTAAAAGAAGGGAGATTTAAATTAGGTATTAGGAAGAATTTTTTTTTACCATGACACACTGGAACAGGTTGCTCAGGGAAGTGGTGGATGCCCCACAAAGCCAGGTTGGTTGGGGCCCTGGGCAGCCTGATTTTGTGGGTAGCATCTCTGCCCAAGGTAAGGGGTTGGAACTAGGTGATCTTTAATATTTCTTCCAATTCTATCCACTCTGTGATTCTATGACTCTTTGATAATAACAGATTTCCGTTCCTCCTGTAATGATACTTAATTGAAAGATTATTTTTCTAAATATATTGGAAGAAATATATAACAAACTTAAATGCTTAATATAAGAATAAAATAGGATAAAGCCGAAACCACGCAGATTCATTAAAACAGAGGAAATGAAAAGCAGGATTTTTTTAGTGAAAAGAAAACGAACCTATCTGATCACAAATACTTGCCTCTATTGATTACAAACCTAAATCCCAAGATAATTGAGTTATTTTTCTGTCTTATTTCTTTCTCTTATTTAAATCTGCTTTAGAAACTCACTCTAAACTCTAGAAACTCTAAATTTTATAATTTAGTTTATTCTTGTCCTATTCAGGCTTTTTGCTTAGTTTCTGTTCTTCTTTTGCCCTCATGACATGAAAGGAGAGCAATTAGTTTTCCCCTCAGCCATCATTTTTATAAGCCGAGTAATTGAAGTCTCAATAGAAAAGACTATTTATCTGACTCTCACCTTTAGAACTTCAGCTCTCCTAAATATAGGCTCAGTGTTACCTTATTTATATAGATAGGTTACTATTGTCTTTCTTCACCCTTATCTACCAATAAAACTCTTTTTTTAATAAAAGGTTTCAAAAGACAGGAGTTGCATTTTCTTCTATTTAATTAGATGTTAATTGTCTCAGATTTCAAGGACCCTTTTCACATGACATCTCAGATCACATTTTGTAGCCCAAATGCCTCAAAATTTAGTGTCAGCATTTGTTTGCACCTTATTTTGGAGACAAGGTCATTAAATAAAGTATGAATGAACTCCTAAATAAGGAAGAACACTATCAACTTCCCCCGAGCTTAGTATTTCGTCTTTAAGCTTAACATATTGTCTCTCCTTCAGCCACTTCTATCCATTTTAGAACATTATGACAGTACTATTTTTTCACTAATTGTTTCCTATGGTGCACTGTATCAAATGTACTGTTGAAGTACACAGTTCTCTGGAACTTCCTTTCGCTATATAATTAGTTACCAGAGAGGAAGTCGATCTTCTATACACTTGCTGCATTTAATCTGAAATAGAAATTATGTCAAGCTGCCCAGCAAGATTTCATTTTATTACCCCAAGTATATCTAAAATTTTTGTTTATCGTATTTAGGGATGTTTTTAAAATCTTGAACATCCAAAATAGGTCTTTCTGAAAGATTAAAAACTATCCAGTCTATTTTGTTTCCAATCTTAATAACACACACAGTTACATAGAAGTACTATATATTACTAAGGATAATAATAATAAAAAAAGTTTCAATATTGAATATTTGGTACTTCCAGTAAGAAATTTCTAGGAAAGAACTTTGTGATTTTTTTGCAGTTTGAAGACAAATATCTCAAAAGATGTTAAAAAACATTCCTTCTCATCATTGTTACTGTTATTTAAGTGACAATCAAACTCAAATCCAGCCTAAAATGCTTAATGATATACATTCATTTCATTCTAGAAGTTAACTTTGTAAGTGTCAGATAAAAGTATATTTGGACTTGATTATACATTGTCCAATAACAATTATTAGGCAGTAATTCCATATTTCATTAAAGCTTGGCACAGAAACAAGAGACATAGAAAGAGTAAAAATTCTGCAGAGATAATAGACAATTTGTCAGAATATGTATCTATTTGGATTCTGTTAGAACTTTCCCAGTTGATGGTCAAACTGCTGAGTTCAAAAACAACACAACTTAAATTGAAAGATGAAAGCAAACAAATAGAAACTGACAGATCAAAGTAAAGTGTTCAGTCAATTTTGCTTTTCATCCTTGATTTACTTTACAGATCTTGCTGAACTTAGTAAAAAGCATATTTTTTAATATAAAAGATGCCATTAAAATACCTTCTACTACAATTAGATATAAAGTTTTTCAAACAAAACAAAATAAGATTAACTAACCTGTACTTATAATTATACTATAAAATATGCATGAATTTTGCTGATTTCTTCCAGCTCCGGGCAAAGGCTTCAATAAGTTTTTGCATAATACTGAGTCAAGAGAAACTAATTGGTCTACGAGAAAAAGGTAATAAAGAGATCTTAACAAGGAAAGTATATGTTAAAAATACTTTCCTTATGTTGATTACACCGTTACTAGAGAAGCCCGCAAAACAATCTGTGGATTCATTGAGGGTGCACGCAACCCCACTGTTGAAATTGTCAATGAAGATGATAAACAGGATTGGACTCTGGAGTACTCTGCATGTTATTGGCCTGAAAAATGTGTAGAAATATCTGAGGGGGGACATGGGATGATGTGAAAAAAGATTCTTCCCAGTGGTGCCCGCTGAGAGACCAAAAGGTAACAAATTGAAACACTGAATGATCTGTTTAAACATAAGTAAAACAGTCTTACTGTACAGGGTGATAAAATGCTGCAATAAGCTGTCAGCAGAGTTGTTGTGAAGTATTCATCCACAGAGATGCTCAAAACCTAGTGATATACAACCATACAACCAGCTATAGCTGAATCTACTTTGAGGAGGCAAGATGAACTAGGCAATTCCCAGAGGTCCCTTCCAGTCTCAACAAGTCTGTGATTGTATTCAATTTAAAGTGTTAGCTGAAACAAGCTAAAATTTGCTTACTGGAAATAGCACAAATTTGATGATTCCCTAGGCATTAAATGCAAATACATTAAAAAGCTTATGAAAAATTTATAGAATCACAGAATCAGAAGGTTGGAAAGGACCTACAAGATCATCTAATTCAACCATTCTTCCATCACCATTGCTACCACAAGCTACTAAACCATCTCTCGTAGCTCCTCATCCAGACACCGCTTGAACACTGCCAGGAACGGCGACTCCACCACTTCCCTGGCCAGCCATTCCAGTGCCTGACCACTCTCTGAGAAAAAAAGTTTTTCCTTATGTCTAATCTAAATCTTCTCTGGTACAACTTGTGGCCACTTCCCTGGGTCCTGTTCATTGCCTGGGAGAAGAGGCCAAACCCCTCCTCATCACAACCTCCCTTCAGGAAGTTGTAGAGTGCAGTGAGGTCTCCTCTAGCCTCCTCTTCTCCAGACTAAACAATCTAAGCTCCCTCAGCTGCTCCTCATAAGACTTGTGCTCCAGAGCCCTCACCTTATGAAAGGTAAGAAACAAAACAGAAGAGCCTGGGATGCTTTCCAGTTACTTCAAGGCAATGATGCCACTGGGGAGATCAAGTATAGGTCTTTAAAACAATCAAAGAAAAATTTTTGGAGAAGAAAATAAAAAAGAATTTGCTTCCACATTTGTTTGCAAAGGAAATAAAATTCACCAAAAAAAGTCATATAGTACCAATTTTTCAACAATCTATATATGGCACACTTGCGTAAAAAATCTTTACAGTTTGGCAGACTTCAATTTGAACACCTGATGCTGTGATACTGAAGCACCGCTTTAGACCCACCACCAATTTACAGAATTCTCAGTCTGATACAGGAGTAGATTATATTACTGTAGTAAACATCTTAATGAAAACACTTCTAAAATCAGACTTTGATCCATATTTAAGGTTATTAAAATGATAGCAGTAAAACTTGAGGTTTATTCCAATATTATCTGCAAATATATCATTCAAAGCAAAAGACCAACCTGTTGAAGGCTGGTATTTCCTGACCATCAATGTAATGAAGACCACAGGGATATGAGTACAGTTTTGCAATCAATTTTTTTTTTTTTCCTGAAAAACAAAAATGGGGAATTCTGCCTGTGTAGTAACAGCAGGAAATTTAATTCTGTCCTACTTCTGTCAAAGAGCACTGCCTCAGCACTAGGAAAAATACCTATGCCTTCTCTTCCTCTGCTGTATTGAGTTGGGTACTCTGTTTTTGTCTGTTTATTATTTTATAACTACCAGATGGGTATGACACCATTAGATGGATTCATACTGTTTTCCTGTATCTACTAGCCTGACAAGATTTCTATTTTTTGGGTTTTTAAATGTCTGCAGTACGATGGACACTTTGCCATCAGAATCAAATAAAAGCTTCTGAAAACTAAAAACATGGAAATACGAATGTAATGAGTGACAAAAATGAAAAGATGCTTGAAAGGGTTTGGGAGAAATGCAACTGCATGAAGAAGATCTATTCACTATAGAAGATTAACACTCACAGTGTTACTAACGGTCTCAAGCACACTGTCCCGTTCCACAGTACTTACTTCTATCCATTTATTAGATACATTGGAGCTGAAGCACACTTAGTAATTTTGTTTAAGAAAGACCAGTAATTACAGCAAATATTTTCTTTTTATTTTAATTAATAACAATTAGTTCATACATTCAGACAGCAAGAAACCCAGAATTTATTTTATATGCAAGACAGATAACCCTATGATCTGGAATTTTGAAAAGGTCAGGTTGAGTGATTCATGATTAAAAATCTGACAAAAATGTCAAAAGAACAGTGCTAAGACAAGTATTTACTTTGCAATGAGTAGCAGAAATAATACTCAACTGATTTCACAAACAAAATCTGATTTGTTTTATGTAAAACTTCTGGAGGATAAAAATCAGTAATTTGCATACATTCATCACAGTTCTGGAGAAGCAAAGAAAATACTTTAAAATTAATTGTACAGAAATATAGCAATTATTACCAAGTTCTCTGATGCTTTGAGGATGGAATATAACAAGGTCAAATATTTTGTCTAGAAAGCAAGAACCAACCACTTAATCCATCATTTTATAAGTAAAGCATGTTCATCAGACAACAAAGCAATTACACAGAAGTTATAAAATTGATAAACATGTTCACAAATAATTAATACTAATGCATGAGTAATAAATTCAATTTTAAGGGAAGAAAAAGAAATTTGATTGTGCTATTTATTTACATTTATATGCTTATAAAATGGAAATATTTTCCCCTAGAACTGACACAATACACCAAGATTATTTTTTTTCCAAAGAAGTTTTTACAGCTGGCGTATGACTGGTAAAAGACAAATGATACAATAAAAAAACCAACATCTTCTATTAGTGGTTGACAAATAGAAAGAAAAGATATGTTACCACGTGATTCATAAAGGGAATCACAAAACACGGTATGTCTAAGTAATCTTCTCTGGCTGGTACTAGGAATAGCCATTTTAATAACAAGAAATTTTGTTGTTGTTGTGGGCTTTTTTTTTTTTTTTTGTACAGAGCAATAGATTTTGAGCATCAAGTACTGTAGTTTTTATATTCCTTCTAGCATGAACCTAACAGGTTTCTTTTTTTTTTTCAGATGTATAAAGACAATTTTATTCAATTCTGCTTTGATGTATATTATTGGCAATAATTGTACATAATTATAGCACGTATTTTGCGATGGCAAGTCTGTTTGGGATTTATTCCTCTTTACAAAGAGCCTTTCCAACATATAACATTATACGATATTGCAATAGTAAATGTTAATATAAACTTTGATAATTAATAAATGAGTCATAAAAAAAACTGAAAGAAGGAAAGTCTGCTGACAGGAATAAGTCAGTAATTAGGATAAAGACTGACTACACAGAAGCATGGATACATTGTACAAAATTCTAGGATTAGCAATTTAAATATCAAATGAAACTAAATGCAGGTAACCGTAAAAACGCATGTAAAAGAAAAAAGAAAAAGCAGGTAAAAGAATAATTTCATATATTAAATGGAGAATCAAACAGTGGCCATTAATCATTTCAAAGCAAGATCTCAAGATAAATTTTTCTATGAAAAAGACAGAAAAACTAATCCTCAAAGTCAATGAAATATTAAGAAATACTAGCATGATTTAGGGAATAAAGGAGAAACTTTGCTATCTCACAGTAAGAATGCAGAATTCATAGAAATTCTGAATTTTAAATAATTTAGGCAATTCTGATCTCTTATCTTTCAAGGAATGTAGTAGAAGAACAAATTAAAATAACGAAGTTACATAAAACTTTATACAGAAAAAATGATTAGTATGGAAAATACTGAAAAGAGATAAATATACCATACTCTGCAATTGTGTTTAACACAATTTCAAGTGGGTCTTTCTCAGGTTATTACTGGATACAGTTGGATAAATATGTATTTGCAGTATATAAATTAATTTACTTAATTAATTATTTGTAATATTTACATGGAATAATTCACATTTACCATTCAGATTACTGACAGTACTTTTTTTTTAGACTATTAATAAAGAGTTAGCAGTTTGAAAAACAAAATCCTGGAGTAAGTCAATTCATACAGACACATAGAGAGTGGCAAGTAGCTGATGAGATAGGGTTAGGAAACTGCAGCTAAATCTCTCATATTTCTTGTTCTCTTATATGTGATCTCTTACATGTTAAGGAAGCAAACTGATTACATTCTCATACTATGGAATTGAATTTTAATATATTTAAAATAAAGGGTATTGTAGTCTGGGCTTAGAAGTTTTAGCTAAATATTCTACAAAATATAAGTAAAGTGAGACTGAACTATGGAGTTCAGAAAGAAAACAAAACAGTGATCACAAATACTGTTACAGAACTGGAATTGTGAATTTGGTATGAGTAATTATTTTTAAATGTATGAGCCACCTCATACATAAAAAAACCACTTCTTAGGAAGTAAATACATATGCAGAGCCATCTGAAATAACCAGGTACCATTTTTGGTAAGAGGTAGGATTATAAAGAAACATTGAAATCCTGACCGTTCTTAGTTTAATCATACAATAATTCACCTCTGTTTGAATAGAAGATGAGTGAATAACTTCAGGCAACTGGAATACTTATTCATGTCAGTGGACAATAAATCAGATGCTGGTTATGGTACTTTAAATATCAACATCATCAACCTCATTAATTCTTTCACTAGAGAAGGAAGGGTAGAAGAATTGATCACATTAAAAAGAAAATGCACAAGCTACTCTTGCGGACTGCTTGTTAAGGATTGCTTTTATAGTAGATGGTGAAGTTGAAGCAGAGAAAACTGTTTAATCACCCTAGTGCTTAATTTTCAAGTAGATATAAAATTATACTACAGCACAGAAAGACAAATTTTTGTACTGAATTCTCTCATAACTAATTACAAATCTTACCAATTAACATATCCATTACAGTGGGAGGAAAAAAATAATGAAAGGTTTAAGGAGAGATAAAGACAGGAAGATGCAGTCAGGAAAAATTTCTCCTTGAGTAAATTACCTTTGTGCTTTCATCAGCACTGTTTCACTAGTCACAATGCCCAAAGACACAGGAAGGCCTGATTGGGTGACATTATGCATGTGATTCTCTGAACTTATTTGTAAACCAAAATAAAATGTTCCTGCTATGCCATAACAGAGAGCAACAGGGTGAAATGCTATTAGCTTTTCTTGTTATGAAGTTACTTAAACCAAAATATATATCTAAAGTATTAGTCAGCCTACAGATTAGGAGAATTAATGACAGCAAGCAGATCAAAGTAAGACAGAAAAAGTCAGCATCTTGATACAACAGATTAATCATTTCCTCACAGTTAAAAATCCTCTAACATAGCCAGTGAATACTGAAATGTAGAACTCTACATCCTGAGCTGTTACATAATGAAAAACAGTCACATTTCCAAAATAGTATTTAAATAACAGATTACAAAGAATGCAAATTAATATTAATTGCACATTCCCTTTTTATTGATGGTGTCTGAAAAGAAATGTGAAAGAAGAAAGGAACTCTTGCCATAACGGTATTGGATCAAAAACATTTCCAGTGTAAAAGGGGATAATAAGAAAGCAAAACATAAGCATATACAGATACGTACCTGATCAACAAACTACGAAGAAAGAACTAAACCTAGTCATTCACATTAATAGATGGGCTAGCCTGAAACTGCAGGAAGTGGTAAGCATACAAACCTGAGGGTCCTGGATGATAGTGGGGCTTGGTGGGACACTGCCAGAGAATGGCTGCTGGAGATGGGGACACTGTGGTTTTCTCTAGTAGGGGGAAGAAAGATGTGGGGAAAGGAAGAGGGAGGAGTAAAAGGGGGGCGGTAACATCAAACTGGTTGAGCCAGAGAACAGGAGGCCTGGAGTCCAGGCAGAAAGCCCATGATAGCACTGTGGGAGTTCCTCAAGCATTAGGTGCTCTATGAACAAGCATTTGAGTGCCATGCATCCGACTACATCAAGCATTGCACAGGAGCATCTCAGTGACTCAAGGATACATGAGGCAAGTAAGAAGGCCTGGGATCTTGGCAAGAGGCCATGCTGATTCTCATCATATGAATGCTTGTGAACTTAAGAGTGTCATCATGTGCCTCTGCCAGTGACATTTCATCTCTGCTAGCCAAAGAAGAGAGCGAGAACCAAAGTCTGCAGTAATCTGTGTATCTGGCCATGTCAGCACCCTTCATGCATCCCTGAGTGTCTCTCATCCCAACACAAGAGTGTTAGGCACCTGGCTAACCAGGCTGGGCCTCAGTGGGCAGGAGGAGTGCTGCTGCCAGCTGTGGCAGGATGAGGTCACACCAAGGAGCTGTTAATACTTCCTGTTAACCTTTAACTATTGTGATGTATCTCCTGAAATATTCCATCCTTCTGCTATATTTTTCAGAATTTCTTTTCTTTTCCTTCTTTCTTTTTTCTTCCTAATACTCTCCTATGCTGTCATGTCATCTACAAAGCCTCATGCAGCATCTGACTGTACTGACCTGCAACCTAAAATAGGAAAGACTATCTTCATTAAATTTGTATTTCAAAACCATGCTGATGGTCAAGCAATTCCTCATGAGATCCCTTTCCTACAAGAGTAAATACCCGGTCAGTGTGTTCATATTACAAGCTTTGATAAGCAGAGTGTTGGTAGTGTTGAAAGAGTGTTAGAAACAAAGAAATGAAACAATTTAAAACACACTGAGACTACTGTGTCCCTCTTAAAAAAAAAAAAAAAAAAAAAAAAAAAAAAAAAAAAAAAAAGCATAGGGCTGTGAGCAACAATAGCTTTTGTTCCATAACAAACTTAGAAAAGAACTAAAGCTAAGTGAAAACCAGAAAAGGCCCATAAAGCAGCTGAGGATGCTTTTGTCCCTGCTCAGCAGCCAATGTCATAAGAGTGCAATTAAATTTTATGCTACTGTGAGAGCACTGCATTAAGTGTACATATATTTTATTTGAAAGAAGCTTTGAAGTCTCTCATTCTGCTGAAATAGATTTACCAATGTGGACTTCTGAAATCCTCAAATTATACCTAGGTTGCTCTGAAAGTAATGCCTTCTATTTATTTCCATGCAAACTACAAAAGATACCAAGAGTACAATAGCACTGTTTGAGAAAGCAAATCCTCAACTACAGAACCTTATTTTTCGACTTAATCACCACCCATCAGCCATGCATTTTAGCCAATGATGAACAAGAGCCTGCATGCCACACTCGTAAAAACCTGCACCAGTGGAGGTTAACCACTGGCTCACAGGTGTTACCCACCATTTCATTCTGCTCACATCCACTTCTTGTTCTCCATAAGAATACAGCAAGCAGTAGTGAATATCAATGGGTGCAATTTTTTTATGTGGAGGAATTCAGAGAAACATACTTCTTACACACTTCCAAGTCAGCCATCAGTGTGTCAGACTGCCCTTCTGCTTTTATCTGTTGCACACCAAGAGAATGAAATTGTTGGGAAGGTTCAGCCTCTACTGCTATGTCAGCACTATCTGCCTCTGATGATGTAGGCCACCATTATAAAATAGAAGGCATTACTTTCAGAGCTTATACTGTCACTCTCTTTTCACAGTTAATTTTTGCACAGCTTATCAACTTCAAATTGTTTTGCAACTATAAAAATATTTTGCTATTATCTGCTTTTCTCTGTTGTACACTATGACATTTTCTTTAAGAATTATTGTTCTGCTCTGCTCATGGGATGTCCACATAGTGCAGACACCTGCAACCTCCCATGTCAACCACTCCATGTTTTGCTAACCAAACTTACTAGAGATGTTCCAATATAAGTCTGCTTGTTTACAAGCATCCGCTGAACTGCTATGAACTGCAAATGTTTCGCAATTCATGCTGTACAGCTTAAGTAGTAAACAACACTTAAAGATGTACACTGTTAAGATCATATTTTCTAATCAAATTCTCAAAAATAAAACAAAATATGTGCCATTGGATTGCTGAGATACCAGATCAAAATATGAACAGAGTAAACTTCAGGCTGACAAGAGCTATTTCTTCTCCATAATGAGACAAAATAAAAATATTAAATTTTAAACTATTAAGTTTTTATTCAAGGCAAATGAAATATTTTATTTTCCATTGTAAATTACATTTTTAGAAGCTGTATCTTGTAATTCTGATAATGAAGAAAAGGAACACAGCAACCTGACAAGCTTCTTTTGCTCAGTACATTTAAAAAACAGTCAGCCCAAATGATGCCTTTTTTGTTTGTTTGATATCAGTCTGAAACTGCATTTTTGGTATGTTTCATAAACTACAAATTGAAGGAAACAGAATGAAGCTCTAAACTAGGCTCAAGGCTGAGAAAAGATAAGGTTTGTGAGTATTAAGGTACCTATAAATTTATTACATAATTCTGCTGCTGTTAGCTTTGCTATAGTAAATTTGATTGTAACGTTTATTTGTGGTCAGATTTAGTTAACTGAAGACACTGAACAACATCAGTTACAAAAATGGCATATTGGAACAAGTCCAGCAAAAGGGCATAAAGATAATTAAGGGATTGGAACACCTGATGTATAAGAAGAAGCTGACAGTTATGGGACTGTTCAGCCTGGAGAAGGCGCAGAGGGATCCTATCAATGTCTATGAATATATGACATGGTGGGAGTAAGAGGTAAAGAAGTTGGAGTAAGACTTTTCTGATTGGCGCCAAGCAGAAGGGCAAGAAACTATGGGCATGTACTGAAATGCTGGAAATTCCATTTATATATAAGAAAACTCTTCAGTGAGGGGGATAAATATTTAAATACATTTTCTACAGAGTGTGAGTTGTTGAAAATATGCAAAGCTCAGTTGGTCATGGTCCTGGGCAACCTGTTTTATTTGAACCTGTTGGAGTAGGAAGGGCATCCTCCTGAGAACACCTCCACAGTTCTGCAATTCTGTGAAAAATAGTAGATGAAGAAACAATATCACAGATCACCTCTAACCAGAATGAAATGAGCTTCAGAGCTGATGAAATGAAAATAAAGATTACTCTCTCGATAAGGAATCCAGACTTTGTAGAAATGATTTCTGTAAGATTCAGACAAATGTAGAGTTGCAGGCAAACAAGTAGCCACATTGACTGAAAGAGTGGGAAAGAAGGAAAAACAAACAACAAATGACAAAAGCATAAACAACAAAAAGTGATAGTGCTATTTTCATTTTAGATTTTAATACCTCTAGATGGCCTGGGCCTGTGTTTTTATGAAGGTATCCCAATCACTATTGTAACTTACACTAAACTACGGAGTCTGTAAACAGATATCTACTTAGCTGACACTAAATTTGTATAGAATTAAAAAAAAAGCTTACAAGAACATGTATAGATTTTAAGAGGACAGGTTTTTAATCGGAATATTATGGAGAAGACTAGAGCTGTTTGAGCATGCAGATGGAAAGACATGCAACATGCACGAAGAAAATTATCTATGGATGTCTTTGAATCTAAAACAGTGGAACAAGGAAGTATATGATGATGACAGCATACTGAAAACAGAAAAGGCTTATAAGACTATGAAAGAGAATGAAATTTCTGGTAACCTCTGCATGGAGAGTACAGAATTCAAAAGAGAAACTCCTCGTCACTATCAAAACCGAAGTCTGAAATCCCAGAATCCCAGATAAAGCTTTTCTCTAGATTGCTGTTTAGGAGAAGCATGCAATGCTCTAGTTTATCAGCAGACCAGAACTGGCTAGCAGAAGTAATGTTGCAAAGTCAGCCTCTATCAAGTATACAACAAAATCCAGAGACAATAGCTGTTAATATGTTATTGGAAACAAGTTGTTGTTTTTTTTTCCCCCCACATTTGAAAAGGTAGTAGAGCCTAACAGGAGAACTTTTTGTCTTCTCTGAGTAAAGAATGAGAATGTACTTATTTTACAAGAGAAAGACAGGAATTCACTGTTAATTTAAAAAATAATAATAATAAAAATTGAAGTATCACAAAGTTGCTACAAGCCATGCTGTACATATCTATCCCCTTTATATTTTGAAGCTTCTCAAAGGCAATGATTTTTCCAACAGGAAGAAAAAATAAAGATCACTTCACTGAATTTCTCAGCATGCTTGAATTCAAAATACTCAATGTAAGGTATAAAAATAAAACCAACACAAACAAAAATAAAAACCCAAGATACTGCAAATGCTTTCAGTCAAAGCGCAAATTCTTTATCATTTATTCATAGAAATGGCAATAATCTTAAATTCAGATTTATAATATTTACATCTATAGCTGTAACAGTTCTAAAGAGTGCTACAAAGAATAAAAACAAAAAGAATAAATCCTTATATCTGATTGCAGTTTGCTGGATTCTGTGTCATTGTGCACGTGTTTTTGCCAATGAATTATTTTTAATGCCAAAAAAAAATCTGTTATTTAGTCTGTCTCAGAAAAAAATAATATATATATTCCAGAATTACAAGTAAGAAATATCATACCTACGACAAATCATGAAACATAAGTCTGTCATTCTATGCAGATACAGAAAATTTCTAGGATTTCTATTAAATGATAATAATTCAGATTTCCAACTTAAAAACAATTATCTACATTATTGACATTTCTCAAAATAATGGAGCATCATACTGTGAGAATCTTGCATTCTGCCTGATGAAGTGACAGTAACCAGTAGGAGGCTTCCAAAACAACAGTTAGCATTGCATACAATGTTCATTAAAACGGTTTAATAATTACAGCTTTTATTTTTTATTAATACTTTGGTGCAATTCAGCTTCGTTTTTTTCCCTACATGTTTCTTCCACATTTGTTAAAATAACTTTGTGTCATCACTGAGATCACAATTAGTCAAGATTTACTTATAAACATTTAAAAGTTACAAGTTCTGAAAAAATCCTTCTGGACTTTTAGTCTGGAAAGGTCATTGTTCTCAGAATCAAGGTTCTGAAACACAATGTACACCAAACTCAAGATGATCAAAGAATCTTCCAAACGAAGCAAGACTCCAACCATTATCTTTAAAATAGTTTTCTACTTACAATAAAACATTCTGTGAATAATCTAGCTCCAATATATTAATCTGTTCTACCTATACAGAAACAAACAAAACCCTTCCAGTTATATCTATTGGTCTTTATACTGCTCTCATCATTGAAATATGGGATCAGTGGAACTTGAAAATGTGAAGACAATTTTGAATATATGAATATTAACCACATGCAAGTGGACAAAGATTGGTAGAAATCCATCCTGTGTATCTTGAAGAATGATACACTGTACTGAAATTCTACAGATTTTGAAATATTTACAATAAACAGAACTCTGTTGAGGAAAGAAAAAAAATAATGAAGACTATCCTTCCTTGAATGTGTTTACCAGACTTAAAAAATGAAAAAGACTGCTGGCATATTTAGTAAGCTAAATTCCACATTAAGCATTCTTATCATAAAATAGTGCCAGTTTGCTTTTTACACACAAGATTTAACTGTCAGATGATGAATTTCATTTAGTTCCTTTTCAACACACAGACAGCCATTAACTCCTAATTTACATCTGATCAAAAGTTTTTGAAAGTATGAAGTGAAGGAATCCTTTGTAAAACTGTAGTAAACAGAACAACAAATTTGCAGACATCTTTATTACTGAGCTTCTCAGAGTTTTTTTGATTGTTACACATTTGAATCTGAAAGTGACTTTTTGAAAGTAAAATTTGAAATACAACACAAGGATACTGACTTCGGTAAATTTGGCAGCAAGTAGTTCCTTAAGCATCCTTCTTCTTTTGCAACTAATATAAAAAAAATAAAATCAAGGATTTACCCATAGAGTCACGAAATGTCTTAAATTGCAAGGGAGCTTAAAAGTCATCTAGTTCCAATGCCCTAGCTATGGACAGGGTTGATATTCGCTGGAACAGCCCGTGCAGGACTCTATCTAGCCTGGTCTTACCTACGAAATTTGCAATCATTTAAATTTGGATAAGGTGTGAGGAGGATTATGAACAAGCTAAAATTTACATTTAAAGAGACACTGAGAAAGCCTTTCTTCTTTGGAAAAAACAAAATGAATAAAATTAAGCTTGTCAATAAAATAAGCTGCTGAACAGTGAACAGATAGGAGAGGTCTGTTCTTGCCTCGCACTTCATGGAAAAAAGGCATTTGGTTCAAATGCATAAAATATACTGCTGGATGGTTGGTTTTTTTTTTGTTTTTTTTTTTTGCTTGCTCTTTTTGTAAACTTTTTAAAGTTTTTGCATATTTACTCATACATTCGCTCTGCTTTAATTACTACAAAGACTTCATACACAGCAGTTCTATATCTATATATCTGAATAAGCTAAATCTATTTGATTTGATCTGAGCTGTAGTTGTCATCTACATACTTTCCAGAAAGTATGAGTAAATTCTATTTTTTTTTAGTTAAATATTCTGCTCAGTATTTCTGTAACATCACTGACATTCAGAAAATCTTCTATTTGAAGTCATGAGTGACTTTGAATTTTGAATAAATCAGGTAAATTATTAACATTTAATACCTGTTCCAACTTCCATACGCTATTTAGCTGGATGAACCGTTTAACTGTGATCAAAACAAAAAACCAACACAATACTGAATGATAATTCTGCTACTTCTCTATTTACCATATATTTTGTTTTCTGTTACTGGATCATTTCATATGCAGATGTCATAATGCCAGAATGTCAGTGTCATCAAAAAAAAGCTAAGATTGAAAGAAAAATCTACTTCTATTATGTAATAAGTGTATTACGCGTGGAGTTTATCAGATAGTTTTAATTAACAAAACCTCCATATATTATCAGTGCTTAGAATTATCTAATATACTCAAATTGATTTGAACACGATCTAGTGCTGCTTCTAATATATTATTCTGTATTTACATTGTTTCTTTTAGGTTTGGTAGTATATTTACCTTAATATTCACATTTGTTTGCTTAATCACTTTTATTTCAGCATCAAATTTTGATGATTTTCAGTGCTGTTTCCCTATAGCATTTATGAGAAATATTAACTTGGGCCATGTATTACAAACAGTAAAATTATTAAACCACTGAAATAATGAAAACAATTCACTTAGAATTATTCTATGTAGCATAAAATTGAATGCTAACACACCTAAGAAAACAACTTTGAGGAGTCTTCATTTTAAACAGTAAAATTAGATAAATATAATTAACAGAAAAAAAAATAATTTTGAGAAAATAGGGAAAATAACACAGAAGAGTCAAGGGAATCTTAAGAAGGATTACTACAAAGAGACTTGTACAATTACTACAAAGGGGCTTGTAATTTTGCTAGATTAAATTTTCAGAACACTGAACTCCTCATCTTATCCATGCTGTTGACAGACACTCAGGCTTTGTTTGCTAGGTAAAAATGCTAGTGTTCTAGAACTTGCTAGTGCAAGTTCTCAATCTTCTGACTTTGTCAAGCCAATAACTTCCTGGTCACTGTTCTCTGGAACAAGTAATTTGACAGTAATAAGTGGTACAAATTAATGAGTATATCTATTAACATACAGTTTTGATACTTGATTGCTTCTGCCCCAATAAGTTTTGTTCTAATGTTACATTTTTACCTGAGGCGATCAGCCAGATTGATATTCCAAGATATTAATCAGTTGTCCCTAAAACTGTAGCCATTCATAGCAGAAACTCTAACCTTATTTAGGTAATTTATTTCAGTGCAGCTTCAGTCAATAAAAGTCTGTCTTTGGAATCATAATTTGTATTACACATTACAGTTATTTATTGTGTAGAGCCTTTCAAATAATGCAGTGTTATGAACCTTCAAGTTCACATTAGCATTGTGTTCAAAATTCAAAAAAACTTTTCAATCAAAACAAAGGTGACTCAAATCCTGGTGTTTACAGTACTTCCTCTAGATATTTTTACTTTGAATACAATACTAATAGTCTCACTGCCTAAGTGAGAAGATGACACGCTTCCATAGTGTCTCACTGCTCCACATATGAGGACTTATTTTGATGCTGCAATACCAAGCTGGAACCAACAATATCTTGCTAATAAATTTGCACAGACACTTGCCTCCTTTAATGTGTTTTCTCTGTGTGACTGTCTGGATGCCAAACTATGTCTAAGCTATTCCACTGCTAAGTATAATTTATGGATAAACTTAGTCGAGTCAGTGCATAAAATGGAGTTCTCAAGTTTCAAACTTCCTGCAGTATAAAGGGATACAATGTTACTGGGATTCTGTCATACCTTGGTAATCAAGGAAGTTACAGTCTCAATTCACATCTACAGGATGTAGATGGGCCATTCCTGGGCTTACAAAAGTAACAGCAACTATGAATCCCCCTTATGAAGTACAGCCATCGTTGTAGGTTAGAGTGGGACAGTTACTACAACAAAGCTCCTGAAAAAAGCGAGTCTTCCAAGCAGAGTGCTAGACGATAATCGTAGAATCATAGAAGATCATCTAGTCCAACCATCTACTCATTATCCTCTTCTCCAGAAGAAACAATCCCAGCTCCCTCAGCCGCTCCTCATAAGACTTGTGCTCCAGACCCCTCACCAGTTTCATTGCCCTTCTCTGGACACACTCCAGGGCCTCAATGTCTTTCTTGTAGTGAGGGGCCCAAAACTGAACACAGTACAGTGCAGCCTCACCAGTGCTGAGTAGAGGGGGATGATCACCTCCCTGCTCCTGCTGACCACATTATTTCTAATGCAGGCTAGGGTGCTGTTGGCACTCTTGGGCACACTGTTAGCTCATGTTCACCCAAGCATCAACCAACACCCCCAGGTCCCTTTCCTCTTCACAGTCATCCAGCCACTTGTCTCCAAGCCTATAACGCTGCATGGGATTGTTGTGGCCAAAGTGCAGGACCTGACACTTGGTCTTGTTGAACCTCAACCTCATCAGCCCAGCAATCTAGCTTATCTAAATCCCCCTGAAGGGCCCTCCTACCCTCAGGCAGATCAACACCAACTCCCAACTTGGTGTCATCTGCAAACTTACTGAGGGTACACTCTATCCCCTCATCTAGGTCATCAATAAAGATATTAAACAAGATAGGTCCCAGTACTGACCCCTGGTGGTCACCACTTGAAATGGGTCACCAGCTTAACTCCATCACTACCCATTGGGCACAGCCCTCTAGCCAGTTTCTCACCCAAAGGAGTGTATACCTCTCCAGGCCACAGGCAGCCAGTTCCCCCCAGAAGAAGACTGTGAGAGACCGCGTCAAAGGCTTTGCTGAAGTCTAGATAGACTACATCAACAGCCCTTCCCTCATCACAAGGACAAATTAATATTTAGAATGAAGAAAACAAGTCAGTATGTGGTAAAATTTTCCTGGGGAATGATTTTGCTGTTATATAAATCAAACTTTGCCACTGTATACATTCTGTTACTTCTAATACCCTATAACCAAGCATCCTATTGTTAAAATTGCTTAACTACAAAGATCTTCATAGAGAAATATAGTTCCAGCAGACTGAAAATGCTGAATCAGGAAATTTTTTGTAAAGAGATGGTTACAAATAACATAAGCATCTACTGAAAGACCAGAATAATTCAAATATAAAAACCACTTCCCCATTTTATCACAGAACTACAGAACAACTGAGGTGGGAAGGGACCTGTGGAAGTCCCTCCCTGCTCAATAAAGTACACCCAGAACAAGCTGTCCAAGGCCACATCCAAGTTGCTCTAGAAGATCTCCAAGGAGGAGATTCTATAGCCTTTCCAGCAACCGGTGTCATTGCACCATCACAGCAAAGATACTTGTGTTCAGACAGAACCTCCTATGAATAGGAAGATAATGATGCGATGTTTGCTTAGACTGACTTGAATTACTGAATTTCTCCAAAACCAAATGAGACAGCAGAAGTTAAATTAACTTATGAATAACCATACAACAGATAATTCTCCCCAAGAGGTACAAGCATGATGACCAAAGTAGATGACAACATATGCTTATGCTGTTTACAAAAGCTTCACTGTAAATCTCTACAATCAAAGAGTTTATTTAACTATTCACAACCCAAAGTTTACTAAATATTTAAATTAAACAAAATCAATCTTTCCTTCAGTAAATTTTCTTTATTTTTTTTTTTTTCCCTGGTAGAATTCACAAACCAAACTTACACTATTCCAGTTGCAGCTTCATCAGATTATATGAGCTCATACTAAAATTGTTTGTAATGATCCCTTGTCATATGAACAGCTGAAAACTGATGACTAACAATAGCACCAAAGAAAATTCAGAAGCATGAGAATTGTTTTAGAAGTCACCAAGCTTCTCTTCTGTGATTAACAGAACTATGCAATATGAGCCACTCCATCTCAGGAAAGATTTTCCGTTCTTATTGTCATTTGTTACACAGCCACAGTTGCTTTTTGAGGTTTGCTTAATTTGAATAATGAAAATACTTACAAACCTTTTAAAGATCATTCTTTTAGTGCTTTGTCCCCTCAGATGCAACAGAACAAGACATTATTTTTAACCATAAAGACTGTGAATCACTTTGTTCTTCTAGCTCTAGGAGAAATACACCCTCTGGAAGAAAAGTAAGCTTGATCCTTTGTACTTCTAATTTATTTATTATAATTAAAGGTAGAGGTGTAGATGAAGGTACTTGATAGATGAAGGATTTTAGCAGCGAGAATTTTCCCACTGAGTCCACCAAGAAGGCTTCACTAATGTTAGTAACATGAGTAAACATGAAATCTATGTTACTTGCTAAAGAGTCAATAAACCTGAATGACGAATGCTATCTACTAAAACATTCACACTGGTAAGAAGACATCAGTCTACTTTTAATGACATCATGACTGAATTTCATAGGATAATTTACATGTTTCAAGGGCACCCACTCCATATCCAATAATCCTGATTAGGAGAACTAAATTTATTTGAAACTTCAGTACAAAAGAAGTCCCAACCTATTAATTACAGCAAAAACGACCTTGGTATTACAGATACATCCTCTGTACTGTGACATTCATATAAATCTTGCTGCAGTGTGAATCATGTCCCACATTACTCTGAAGTGTAGTCATAAATCTATACCTGTTTACACATTATTTCATATTCTAGATGAAACAAAATGCTTATTACTTCCAACATCACTATGCATAAACACGCTCAGATGAAAATGTATTAATGGTGGACTATATCTAGTCTGAGAGAAATAACTAGGAAGAAACAATAAATTGCCAGACATCATATTGACTACTGTACAGAATCCAAAGGTAATTTTATTGTGGTCAACAGTTAAACCTTATGAAGGCAAAATGTTTCCCTATAAATCCATTCAATCACCAAGAAAAGTTGCAAAATTCACAAGTGATTCTATAGCAAGAACTACAACAACCACAAACAAACAAATAGAAAACAGTGTTTCAACAATATAATTGTACAGTATTGAAATGCTGTCAGTCCCACCTGAATTCATCAGAAAAAGAGAAAAATAGAGAGGAAAAAAAGAAGACAGACAAGACTAAGATAAACTCATTAGGACAGTTAAGATGTAAAAGTTAAAAGAAAGCTATGACCCTACACAAACAAATCAGAGAGCACAATGGCATTGCAACACTTTTGATACAAAAAAATTGATTTATGCATGGAGGAAGATGAGTATAATTTAAATAATTACTTTATGTTGGGGAAGAATATTTTAATTAAAATAGTTACTTTAAGATTGCACATTTGCAATTAATGCTTCAGAGGACTTTAGCAGTGTATAATCAAAGAATATTAGAATGTTATAATCACAAAATAAACAAGAGAGTCAGGCAAAGTAGACTATGATAACAAAAGAGAATAAATGAAAGGCTTACCCTTATCCTGGGCTCACCCACAAAACACCAGTAAAGGCGATCTCCAGACGAGATCCTTCCCCACTGGTAGCCAGCTCTTAAATAGGTCTAGGAGCCTATTCTGGCAGCACAGGTGAATTACCTTCACCTGTGCTTCTCTGGCTGACTCATGGCTCACCTCAGGTGATCAATCGGAGGTTCAGGCCATGACTCAGCAGTTCCCATACAAGCAGCATCAACAAATAAAATAGAAAAACTGTGTAAAATAAATAAGATACTAAGCAAAAGGTATGCCTGATACATGCATGGCTAAATTATTTCTTTATTTCTACTTATGATAGGGAACTCTTTGTAGGAAATTCCAAAGCTTAAACCAACATCAGAATTTTACCAATTTTATTAAGCTCTACATCAAGATTATTTATATCTCTAGCAATTCATTCTTACGGCTCAGGTTTCCTTTCTGCATTATACACAAAATACACCAAAATAAAAATAATCATCTTTGCTTTTCTCCTCTTGCTGTGCTTGCAAGGCTTGTAAGATAAAAGCCTGGCAACAGCTAGAAAATTTCATTCTTTGCCTTAGAGTAAATTATAGCCTCCTTCTGCTGCTGAGCTTCCTTGTTCCTGCAGCGTGGATGATGATTCTCAATTTGCTGTTATAACATAAAATGTGGGAAAACATTCGTAGAAATCTAAGGAAATGCTGTTTCATTTTCAACAAACTTTATAGCATTTATTAGCGTGGCTAAAAACAGACATAAATGTAATTTTGCCAGTGCTGAAAGGACTGAAGTAGGATGTTCTATGAGGTGCCAACAATAATTCCAGTTTACAGTAAACACGCACGAAGAGATAGGCTGAAACTCTAGACTCCTTCATGAATGCACTTATACATGCTTTTGGAAGAACAGTACATTCATTGGCTAATAACAGGAACTTTATTCTTTCCTGACAACTGCCAGAAAACAGTGTCACACATTCGTTCTCACAAGCATCCCCAGAAATAGAATACAGCAGCAAGATCAGGTTATTTCCCATGACATCGTCATTGGTGTATAGAATACAGAAGTGAAAGCTTTAGTCTTAATTTTTTCTTTTCATTACACTGTGATGCATTACAGCATCTGAAACGATGGATTACCTAAAGTAAAACTCTTTATAACAATCAGAAACTGATTGCTGATATAAATGACATACACAACAGTATTTTGAAATGAATCAGAATGATTAAAGTCTCTCCTGTAGGAGCCAAAAGAAGAATGAAATCACACAAAGCAAACAAATAGTGACACTCTATGCAAGCAAGTAACAAAATGATACAGAAAACCACTGTAAAATCTGAACACAGAAGAGTTAACTCAATAAAAATACGGGGAGCCAATAAACCTTACTTCATTTAGCACCTATGACAATTTAGGCAATGAATCACAGCAATATAACTACAGTTGAATAAGAGGAAATAAAGAGTCTTCTCTTTCTGAAACAATGCTATGATATGCTAAGTTCCTTAAGGATGATAAAAGTACACTTTGAGGGATGGCTGAATCATGTGATTCTAGGTAGAGCACTAGAATGATTAGGAGGGAATCTGTTCTTCAGCTGTTATCTGCTGACACATCCACTTCATAACCTAAAACTTCATTTTGCCTTTCAATACGGTTCCTACTTTGTTGCATTTTATATTCAAAGGACAAACAACTAAATTTTCAGAGTGCAGAGGGAGCAATCATTACTAGTATTAATACTATTACAGCTAATATAAATCACTATTCTGCTCCCGGGAGTCAAAACAGGATCTTGGCCATCTTGGAGTACTTGCTTAATGCTTCCACTCTGCTCCGTGCTTTACAAAAAAACCTACATCCATGCAAATGGAAATCAAAAAGCTATCATCCTCATTTAATATAATTTTGCTTGACTTTGCTTTGGTATAGATGACCAAAAAAACCCAGAGTAACACAAATCTAAGGTTTACTTGACTTTTTTCAAAATTGTTGTTGCATTTGGCTGCTAGAAAAAATAGAAACACACAGAAGCATTCCATGTAGAGTAAGGACTACTTGTCTTACACACATACACAGTCACAGCCTTACAACTATATGTTACCTTCAAAAAATAATCTCCGCAGACAAAGAATTTGGATTATGAGGGAAACTGGACATCTACAGATTGTCCAACATGATTCAGGAAATTGGTAAGGAAATTTTCACAATGGACTGTGTTTACGAGCTTGTGCCTCTTCCTTAGCAAATCCCATTCTTTTTAAAAACAATTAGAGTGAGGTATCTTCTGTAAAAGAAAAAAAAGAGTATCAATGGAACAAACAATTTTTCTGCACTAAGGTCCATTTGTTCTGCGCTGCATAATTAAAACTCCAAGAAAAGATCAATTGTGCTTCCCACTCAAAATCCAAACCATACAGCACATTTGACACCTGTTATAATTACTGTCCACATAGAAAAGGCAGATTATTTCTTCAAATTTTCAGCCAGCACTTTCACACTGGTTGGTGTCAATTTACTTAAAAAAAATATATATAGTATCTTTAATATGCACAAATACATAACCAAGCATTAAAGATATTGTTGGTCTTTTTTGGAACATTTGAACATGGTAATCTGTATCAAATTAAGCGCCACAAAGCATTATCTCTCAAAATTATTTTCAACAATTAACATAAATAGACACAATTCAGGAGTACATCAAGAGATTACAGAATCGTAGAATGTCACAAGTTGGAAGGGATGCATAGGGATCACTTGATTGAACTGCTGGCTCTGCACAGGACACCCAAAAATCATACCCTGTATTTGAGAGCATTGTCCAGACACCTCTTGAACTCTGGCAAACTTGGTGCCATGACCACTGCCCTAGGCAGCCTAAACACTCATGATGAACAACTTTTTCCTAATACCCAGCTTGACCCTCCTTGATTTAGCTCCATGCCACTCCTTGTGTCCTGATGCTGTTAGCAGAGAGAAACGTTACCCTATACGTTATAGATGTAACTTGTCTTTATATAAATTTACATCAGAAATAGGAACACAAATAAAACACAAAATGCTTCATTGGTTTGAAATAATAAATTAGATAGAAAACTTTCTCATAATAACAATTAAAAATATTAAAGTATTTTAAATCACAGTCAAATCAATTAACCGTAACCATGAGATCAGGTTTCACAGAAAACTTAGAAGTCACCTTATCACCATTCAATAAGTCAGTGATTTGTAAAGTCAGTGAAAATGAGACAATGTGGCTTAGTTCCACCCATCTAGGTGGAATTCTGCCCATGCCCCAAGAGTCTCAACCCTGGAGCAGCAGTTGTACCTTGTACCAGCAGATGAAATCTCAGTCTCTCTCTGTCTGAAATTGTTAAATTCTGCTTAGAGCACAAAAACTTACCTTGTCAGAGGGTGCAAGAGCATAATAAGATGCATACTGACTTATAACCAAAAGTAATAAAATAAAGATCACCTTTCACCATGAGAATAAAAAAAATCCACACCAAACTTCTTTCCAGTTTATAAGGGGAAAGTAGAAACAAAATGGACAGAAAATAAAAATACTACACATGAATAATTTATTTTGAACCTTATTCACCTACTTCTTTTTGCTCTAACTGCTGTAAGTTCTCTATATGAATTACAGTTCACATTGCGCTTGTATGAGTTTCCAGGGCAAACAATAAGGATTGACTTGTTTAATCCAGATTTCATATATACTTTGCAAAAATGCACACACACAAAGTGCAGGAAAAGAATATTCTTTTCTTAAATATGCATTTTGTCAGTAACATTCAATTTCTATTCTCACACAAACTAATAAAAATAAATACCACAGAAATATGCCTGCTGGTCTCTTACTGAAAAGATCCTGCAGTTATCATCCTTTCATAACAGCACAGATTCCTGCTAATCCATTTCTAACAATTGTTTAAAAATACAGAGGATTTTTCACAATCCTGTAGGAATACAGTTGTTTTGTTTTTTGTTTTTTTGTATCTAAAAACAGAAGGAATGCTAAATAATCAAAGCCAAAATTCTTCTGAAATGGATCACTCTCACACTCTCAGCACAAATTACAAATTGATATTCATTCTGTATTTCCCAGCACATACTCTGCAGTGTTCAAACAGCTTTTAATGAGTCCTACACTCTATACATATTCACTGTAGTTTTCTTTTTATTTCCATAAAAGCCTATATAAGGTGTGTTAGGATGAGATAAGTTACTTTCAGAAAAGTAATTTCAATTATTACTAACAGTCTGTTCCAATGCTGCTCTATAGGCTTCAAAGAGAACTTATAAGAGCAAAGACAATGTTTTTCCCACTGTCAGCAACTGTAGTTATGCAGGAATTAGCTGATATGAACCACCATAGAGAAGAAAATAGCATTTATATGAAAAGTGCAAAAGAAATGAGATGCTGTTACCTAAATTAGTTGAATTAAATTTTCATTGGCCTCACTGAATATTAATCACCCACATAATTTGTCTTCATGTTGTAGCCAAAAGCTTCTTCAGTTATCAGAACATGCTGACCTGAAATTCCTATTATAACCTGAACTTGAATCAAGCCATTTAATTCTAACCATGCGATTCATTTTGGAGAAAAAAAAAAAAAATATATATATATATATATATATATATATACACACACATATATATATTCATTCATCAGTGAAAGTATACTGTGGTATTTATCAGAGTAATTTGCTATCCAAATAACTCCTTCATATCAGAATGCTATAGGGAAATATCCAGACATTTATTTCTCAGCTTGTTTCTTAAGAAAGTGGTAAGTCTCCATAGAATGTAAGCATACGAGATGCTATATACCACTCCTGCAGAAAAGACAATGTTAAAAAAAAAAAAAAAAAAACAAAAAAAAAAAAACCAAAAAAAAAAAACCCAGAAGTTCTCCAAATACTGACCTGAAACTCTATTCTGTTGAGACTACTTACTTTTTAACATACTGAAAAGGGTTTAACTTTATTTATTTATTCAAAGTTGAAATATGTTTCTACTAGAAACTTTTCTTTATAAACTCAGTTGGTGAATATATTTTGCAAAATAGACCTCTCAGCTTTGGATTGGCCCTTGCAGTGTACATAAGGCAACAGAAAAGAAAAAGTCATCTGCCTATATCACTTTAAAGGAACCTAGTTCTCCTTTCCAGGAAAAAAAAATTCTCCTATCAATTATAGAATGATAGAATTGTTAAAGTTGCAATGGACCTCTAATTTAGACCAATTCCCTTGCAATGAACGTACACAGCTAGATCAGGTTGCCCAGGGCTTGATCTGGCCTTGCTTTGAAAGTCTCCAGGACAAGGATTCAAACATACCTCTATGCAATTCATTCCAGTGCCTCATTACCCTCATCATAAAAGACTTCCTTATATCCAACCTAGATCTACATTCTTTGAGCTTGAAGCCTTTCCCCTTTTTCTATCGCTGCAGACCTTGCTGAAGAGTCTGTCCCCTTCTTTCCTATAGTTCCCCTTTAAGTACTGAAAGGCTGCTATCAGGTCACCTCAGAACCTTCTCTTCTCCAAGCTGAACACACTCAGCTCTTTCAGCCTGCCATTCTGGGAGAGGTGTTCCATTACTTGGCTCATTTTTGAAGTCATCCAGATAGATGGCTCTTCCCTTGTCCATTGATGGAGTAACATCATTGTAGAAGGCCACTAGGCTGGTCCAGCAGGATTTGCCCTTGGTGAAGCCATGCTGGTTCTCCTTTGTTACCTCCCTGTCTTCAATGTGCATCAGCGTATCCTCCAGGAGGATCTTCTTCATGATCTTTCCTGGCACAGGTGTGAAGCTGACAGGTCAGTAATTCCTGGGATAATCCTTTTTACCCTTCTAAACAATGGGTGTGATGTTGCCTTTTTTTCCAGTCACCAGGGACTCCAACGTTACATTTAGATGATGGATATTCATGCTTTAATAACCTTTAACCATAAATTAGTCAAACAAATCTTAGCACACCATGTTTCTTTGAAGGTCCTACATACTGAATGATACATGTTCATTTCTAGACTTATGTCTTTTCATTTGTATTCACATAAAATAATGTACAACTTCCTAATCTATCTCTGTTATGCTCCTGTGACATAAATTTAATTGAAAACCCGTATTACAAGTGCTTACATTTTACTTAAAATTCATGTATACATTTTTTCAATTCATCTTTTGTTTTAGACTTTTCCCATTTCATTAGTATGCAGCAGAGCTGCTGGGATAAACCCAGTTCATACCAGAAGATCTTAGGAAATCTTTGAACTATCTTGCATTAGAAACGAATTACTCTCTGAAATGGGGAAATCTTCCTATAAAATAAGCCAATATGGATTAACACATCCATTCTGTTTAGTCCAAAGAAAGGTGATAGAACTTGTCTTAACATCAGAAGAGTTGTTATGGTGTTATTACAAACCAGTAGCATAGAAATATGTATTCATTTCTCCCACAGCCCAAATTAATTTCAAACCAAATGGCAGAATGATGGCTAATAGCCAGTGTTACTTTAAGCTTGAGAGCTCGAGTTCTGCTGTAGTATACCTGATGGTTTAGTCTCAGTTATTTTACTAGGAAACGGTACTTTTTCTTGATATCATCTTTTGCTTCAAATGCAAAAATGAGTTTCTCTAAAACAAGAAATATTTATGAAGGATAATAAGAGGTTTAAAATATTATGTACTCAGTCTTGTAGCTATACTGAAGAAACAAGAAACCTGACAATTCAGCAATTTTCACTAAAACAGAACAACAGGTTTGAATATGCTCAAATAATATTTTTTCATTGTGTGATACTTCAATAGACAGGCTACACCATAAGTATTGATCTTTCCCTTGCAATATGACGTGAAGAGATTAAGATGCTTATCCTGGCAAATTTATGAAGTCAGTATTTTATGCATGGATTTTTATATTTTGTCAGCTTTTAAAAATTTTAGTTCTTGTACGTTAAAGAAATACTTAAGTATATAGCAGTGGTATAATTAGAAACAACTGTGATATAATTGGCTTAGTAGATATTCAAAAGGCCGCTGCCATGCATCCTTCAAACAAAAGCATTAGTCATAGAGGTTTAAATATAACTGATATTGCAGCATTTGAGTTCAATAACATTTTTATAAAACTCATACAGAATATTAATCATACTCAAAATGATTTTATTGTATTATACATATATATGGAAAAATTAGTCAGTTTTATAAACTAAATCTCCAAGCTTCATACAGTATCACTCATATACTATTTCAAGCAGTGAGCTGTAAAAATCCCAAACTATTCAGAAAATTTCAAGAACTTCCAGACGTCTCTTGCATAGTAGAAATTTTAGGTGGTGTATAGTTTTATATCTGACATTATACTTTCACATGAAATAATGTAATCCACATTGTAAGCCACACATAGCGCAAACCAAAAATGCTCAGTTAGTTGTCCTACTGTGATTTTGAGCCCTTTCTATTGTAAGTTGTGAATATCCATTTTTGCATGATTAACTTCAAACAATAATAATTCTATCGTGAATGAAAATCAAAAAGACTAACTGAAGTGTTATAATTACCACCGTCAGGAATATTAGATCCTGAGGTACGGAAAAGTTTCCAGTAAGACATTGAGATTACACTGTTACTAGACCAGGTAAATAGTTTTCCTTTTTTTTTTTTCTTCTAATGTTAGATATTTCACTTGACTCAGTTACAGAAAATGGAAAATTTGTTATCTACAGAAATGTGTACTTTCACTTTATGAAATTATTTCATTTCTTACAGAAACAATAGAAACTGACACAACAAAGAAAAAAAATCTGATCTAATATAGAAAGGAAACAACAAAAGTGTAGTATAGCAACTGAAATGATAAAAAAGTGTGTTGTTTTTGTGGATATATTTATTACAATCTAAAAATTCACCTGAACATGTCATTATTGTTTATAACTTAACTACAAACAAATGTCCATTTTTCTCCATTTGTCACTGCAAGACATGAAGTACATTCATCTTCAGAACAGATTCTGCAATACTGTCCCATTTAACTACAGTCAAACTAATTCTAAGTATCTAGGAAAGAAATCACAAGTAATTTAAAAGCTACAGTTAACCTGAAAAGTAGAATCAAGATTACAAGTGTACTGCACTGTAGTGTGCAGTTTTCCTATTTCCTGAATACCAAGTGCAGTAGATGGAATTATGTACTTAACTTACTGCTACACCTTCACATACTTTGATAATGTAACACTCAAACTACTCTCTCATTTTATTACTATTCTCTACATAAAGTTTCTTTCAGTGGGATTTACCAGCAATCTGCTAAGAGGTCCTAAGGATGAACCCAAGCTCTTCACAGAAGTACAGAAAGGGGGAACCGAAGAAGTTGATCACACAGAACGTAGAGGAGGTTTGAAACTTGCCACAAGGAGAAAATAATCTACTACAAAAACAGACAGGAATTAGAATGACTTCTAGATAAATGTTGTGCATTCCTTGCAGTTTTCAAGACCCAAATGGACAAAGACCTCAGCCATCTTCCCTGAACAAAGTTCTTTCAGAAACAGATTGCATTACTTAAGCTCTAAATTGGTATTCATACAAGTAATATGTATATGTAGACTAGACCACATGTTGCTTCTTTGTCCTTATTTCCTTACCAGAATAATGATAAAACCATAAGTAAATAAAGTGGTTGTCAGGTAGGAGTGGAAGTCAGAACTGTGCATTTTTGGTCACATGCATTTATCTGATTGTCACTGTCATTTTGGACTCATGCTTTTGCATACACTGAAATGGTAAACATATGCCCACACTGAAGCATTAAGTGCCTATTGAAGGAGGGACTGCCAGCATGTTCAGCATTAGCTGTGAGGTATTAGCTCCAGTGGAAGATGATTCAGAAGTTTAATTTTATTCAGGAAATATTTTAAATTCTTCTATTTTCAATTCTATATCACATAGAAAACTATGAGCAAAAAGAGAAAGTAATTGCCAGACTTACTAATGCCTTATAAAGGCTTTAATTTCTGCTATCTCAAGAGTGAAAGATTTACTAAACGTACATTAGAACTAAAATCTTGTTTGGAGACCTTTCCTTTGTAGCTGATATCTGAATACACAAGAATATAAGCTGTAATAACTGCAGGATACGTGAAGGAATTGTAGGTGATTTTCCAACATAACACTTCATACAAAACACTTACTGACATCTTTAAAGCCTCTGGCATCCAAAGATTTACTAAAAGAAAAACTCAAATGGATTTCTATATTCATTAGCTTTTACTTCTACTTCAAGATTATTCTTTTGAGTGGACAGCTCTTTGTGCTTAACATCTTAAATGGTACAGAATCAATGCAGATGGGAGCACGGGACAGCTCAGTAATCAGAACAGAAGAAAACAGGAGTGTTCAAGAGGCTTGCTGATCTTTAAGACTTATGAGAGCAAAAGAAAAAAAACAACCCAAACAAATTGGAGGAGAAACCCCTAAAACCAGACAAAATGCCAAAAATAAGTGGGCACAGAAGGTGCCTGTGTCTCCAATACATATTTCTCCTTCAGTGGATACTGATAAAAGTTATTTAGGAATGGAATTGAACCTGATGGAGCCTACGGTCAAAGTATGATTACATCAACAAAACTATTTCAAATGGGGATCTGAGAATTGAGAGGAAAGAAATATATGACAAGATGAAGAAAGAAGAATCTAAGACAAAACATGGATGACATATAGGAAACTTCAAAAAACAGCCCATATGTTCACATACAGATATTCAGATTCACAACAGTTCCAGTAAAAACAAGTCCAGCAGAAAAAATAGCAGTAAGTAGAATAAACCCAGACTGCAGGAGTGCATATGCTATACCCATAGGGTAACAAATAAATTAATCAGAGGTCTGTGGCTCCTAGAAATTATGAGTGAATTAAGCTTGGACACCTTTAAATGAGTCTTAAACAAATACTGTAAATTGAAAGAACCAGGAGTGATATATTAAGATTTTGTAATGTGACTATAATTGCAAAATGTACAAGCACTTTATGTAACAGAGTAAAGCAATCAAGAGAGGGAAATAAAAGATAAATGCATGTTAACCAAATGACAAATTTTCAGGATAAAGAACAAAGAATGATTGCAATTATGCAAGAGGTCCTTCTAAGCAATTAGAAAGACTGACTAGTAAAGTCAAAACCAGGGTTAGAAGCAGCATAAGGAGTATGAGATATTTTGGATGGAGGAGCTTCCCAATGACCTCTCAGGCCAGCTAACTGTCACTAGTACCATTTTACTAACTCTGGGCGTAGTTACCAGTGTTAATTGAGTATCAACTCAGTGGTATTCTGTACTCACAGCTAATTTATGTTACAGCTATTAAAAGTTAGTTATTTAATGTGTGCAATATAAATGATTAATAATACGTAAAAGCTAACCATTGTTGCAGACCTGCATCATTGACTGAATTTAATAAAAGCTCTGTTTTAATATTTAAAATTGTCTTTAAACACTCCAAACAGAATAATCTCTATTTACCTGATATATATTTCATACATATCTATGTATTTATATTCAATTAAAAAAATAAGGCAGTCAATTCCTTAGCCATAAGAAAATGGATTCTTAAATTAGCAGAGGAAGTTCCACCACTATATTTCCTTGCAACACACTGAGATACTGATCTATAAACTTACCTAAAACAATAGCTAAAGTAAAGGACTTTTTGATGGATTCTAGAACTCTCTTGAAAGAAAAAATAATAGGCAACCCAATTAGTAGGCAAAGAACTCAAGCATATGTGAGGAAGAATATCTAAAAATCTGAAAATGAACAGGAAGCATTCACCAAACAGTATTTTTCTGGACAGATACCACCTGAGAATGAGATTGGTATGAACATTAAGAAGATTAAATCAAGAAATAGTTATAAAAATGCAATGACGTGATCTAAATAACTAATTTCAATATATTAGAAGAGGAAAGGTGGGTAAATAAACATAACAAAAAACAAGTAGTGGATTGGTATGTAGAAATGACTTAACTGGCAGCACCAAGATAGGAAGCACTCTGAAAAGGAATTTGGTCACAAATGCAGTAAGTTTTGAAGAGAAGCTCTAAGAAAAAAAGAAAAAAACAACAAAAAACAGTCATTTATAAAGGAAGTATAAACAGTGCAGGGTCTTGAAATACTGTTGAAGAACTCACAATCATATGCAAAATAAAACCAGACAATGTTACAAAAAAAAACAAAAAAACAAAAAAACACCAAAAACAAATAAACAAAAGAATCTCTGGTGAAATAGCTGTGTCACCACAGCATATTTAGAATGTCCTTTTCTTAAGGCACGTATCAAACAAAAAAAACAGCCAATAATTTTTAGAGACTACAAAAATTGAGAGCACATCTATGAATGGAAAAGTTTACCTGAGTAAAGAAAAAAAAACAGAAGAAAAAAAGAAGATAAAGTATCCTAGGCAGATGAGGTGCTAAAATTGACCCTGACAAATAGCCACACTGGCTGTGCCTGTTCCCCCACACACACAGGAGAACCAACATTGGAACTGGGTCAGTTGCAAGGTATTGCTTGCTAAAATGAGCAGAGCCTATGAGTTCCCAACATTAAGTAGCTTCCTAGATGGAAGCAGGCTTGCCTGTGGACTTTAAAGGTCACACTGAGAAACAGAGGAACTTGTCATATTACCATAAACTTTGCTAGCTTTTCCCCAGAAATGTTGTTTCCTGAAGTATCTCACAGTACAAATTGTAGCAACCAGTAGGAAGACACCCCATTTTGAATGCAACAGGTAATGCTTTATTTCCCAGGAAGACATTAATAGGAACCAATAGGAAATTGATTTCATACATGGTTTTGATGAGTATACTGAAGACCGGAATACAGAAAATGATTCCAAAAATGGCTAGAAAGTTTGAAGGACCTGGTATTACCAGGAATACAGGCCCACACTCCAAGTCAAATGTAGGCTTCAAACAATAACTCCGTACTTTCAAGGAAAGACACTGAATGAATAGAAGCTTAGCAGTATAATTCATCATTAATCTGAAGAAAAGCTAATCTATTTCAGATATATCAGAAACCACAGTTCTGACATAATTAAATTAACCATGTTTATGATAATGGTTAACCTAAAATTAAATTTAATTCTTTACAATGAGAATAGTGAGGTGCTGGAACAGGCTGCCCAGAGAGGCTGTGGATGCCCCGTTCCTGGAAGTGTCCAAGGCCAGGTTGGATGGGGCCCTAGATTGTCTGGCCTAGTATTACATGTGGAAGTTGGCAGCCCTGCCTGTCGCAGAGGAGTTGGAGCTCCATGATCCTTGAGATCCCTCCCAAGCCAGGCCATTCTGTGAAGTTAGTACAATAAAAACAAGTTCTTCCAATAAAAAGATTAAAAAAAAAAGTCATGGGGGTCATCAGTAATGAACATAGAGCAGCAATTACAAGTAATCTAAGTATGTTCACAAAATTAGATTGAGCCTTGCCAGTTTTGAATACCCAGATTGGCAATAGGGCAATGTGAGTAACAGGTATCAGTAGGAACTACCATTGTTAAACTGAACAGAATTCTGTAATCATCAAGATTTTCTATTTTCCCCTGTAGAATTCTGAAATAGGTAGCATACTAATTCATCAAAAGTAAACTGTTATTTTATCCTGATGCTCTTTTATTTTATTTATTTATTTTTTAAATAAGAGAAATTATTTCAAGTGGAAAAAAACAAGTGGTTTTAAAACTTCAGTCATTACATAATACAACTTGCATGAGAAACTGTTATTTCTATAGGAGAATAACTGAATTACTGTAAGATTTTTGAGATGAGTAAGGAACTAATAGAAGAGAATAATGGGTTAGTGGTGAAAATTAAGGTAGGAAAAAAATACTGTTAAAACACTTCAAGGGCTTCTATTGGGATTTGTATTTTTCATTAACCTTGGTTCAGAATATAGGGCTTTTTAATGAAAAGTGCAAATGACATATTTAGAATTATTGTCAGAGGGCTGGAATATCACACCTGGATAACTACATAACCTTGAAAGAGATATTAGAGTCCTGTCTACAACAAATCAATGACTTCTTCCAATTATTTAATCTGGAGCTTGATGTTCTTGCTTGATTAAAAAAAGAAAAAAGTGTTTTAACAACTACTCCATAAATTCTCTTTTTTTTTTTTTTGCTAGAAGAGCCAAAAGGCTGCTCGTAGGTAACAATATTTTATTATGTTGGCCCATGAGATCAGAGGCAGATGTTGGCAGTATGGTAGTAGAAGTTGAACCTTCCCACCAACATTTCAGTACATTAAGTTGCTGTGTGACAGACAGCAGGAGATAGGGCAGTCTGACACAGAAGTGCAGATGAAGCAAGAATGTGTACTGAACTACCCTATGTGGAAAAAAATAACACCCCTTGACTTTCACCAATGCTTGCTGAATGTTTCAGGAGACCAAACAGTGGATGTGAGCATAGTGAGGAGGCAAGTCATGCATTTCAGCATCAGTAACAGTGATATGAAAGATGAATCATGCTTGAACAACCATGCAGGTTTTTAAGTGTGCAGCCCCTCTTTCATTACTGGCAAAAATTCACAGCTAATGGTGGTGACTACACTGAAAAATAGTGTTTTAGAGCTGAGAATTTGCTCTATCAAGCATTACTGTGCCCTTCTTATTTGTTGTAGTTCCCACAGAAGAGGAGAAATTAGTTTTGGAGTGGACTACATAACAGAACTCTAATGCCTTTCTTTATCCAAGTTTTTGTGCTTAACAGCAGCAATTTTCACTTTGTCATGTCCATGTAATGCAACATAAAATGAACTTCAAAAAAACCTTAAAAAGTGCAATAACACAACAAACATGACATCACTTAGTAAATTGACCTTGTTGTTGCAGGATTAAGTTACTTGGGAAAATAAAGCATTTGGTCATTCTTGGTGCTTTGACTTCATTGTAGTAGTTAAGTGTTTCTGCTGAAACTGCCAGTTACCAAAGTGAACATCTGATTAATTCTCATTACTAGATTTAGTTACACTCTACAGAAAACTGTCCATAATTCTCTACCTAAATTCAATATTCATCTCAATTAGAAAGAAACTGCAATAAACACCTGCAGCACTTGTGCAAGGATAAATGAGGCAAGATTTGAGTCTGATGAACATTTGTCTATTAGACTTATTACTCTTTACATTTTTCATATTAAAGCTTGTATCAGGACACAGTATATTTTAATAGCACAGACCTTCCTGGAGCAAGTGTATTACAAAGCCTAACAAGACATTGCAACGCAGAGACTTTCAGCAGCCATCAAACATACATTATGCACATTAAAGTATATATTCTCTTTATGCACACATTTTAAAGATAGATTCTATTTTCATACACTTTCACAAAACTTGCAGGTCCTGAAAGAATTGAATGCTAAAAATAGTTATTGATCTAGCTTCCTTAATCCCTCCCCCCCCCCCCCAAAAAAAAAAAAATCAACGGTTTGTGAACAATACAGCACTATTTTAATTGTTTCATTTGCCTTCTAACATTAATACCTATATTAATGAAAAGAAAAAAGATCTCTGTTAAAGGCTCTTGATGGACAAACAATTTTAAGAACAGAAGATTAAACAAAAGAGGAGGTATAGCTGAAAGTGTCATAAGATCTGGTGCTATCCAAATCAAAAACAGTGTTCTCCAAGAATATTCTTCATTGCATTGCTAAGTAATTTGATAGACTGTATTATAATGGCATGCAAGAGAAAAATAACTCCCCATTGAGTTAATATTGACATCTCTGTGATGTCAACTTAACACACAGGGAGCTGAGGAAGTGCTTTCCTCCTCCTCCTCTCCCTCCTACTACATCCTCCTTTTCTCTTTTGTGAACACTGTTCCATGCAAAAAGAACAGAAATTGAGATGATACAATTATATTTCAAAAGAAGAGTTCTCTGATATCACCTGGTTATGCCTGTATGAGTGAACTGAAGTGGGACAAAAAAACAAAAATACTAGTTTGTTCTCAGCCACATGCAATCTATGTTTATTCACAGTTGGTAGAAGGACAATAGCAAAACGCTAATAAAGAAAAAAATACTCCCACGGTATTCAATAAGCACTGAGGATATGTTTATTTTCATACACAAAATGATGAAACAGCTTTGTCTCTATCCATTAAGCAAAAATCCCTGTCATCCAAGATGTTGAAAGGGCCTTGTTCAAACTGGAAACACTCCAGGCATATCTTACTCCTGGTCATGGTTTTAGCACGACCATGACATATGAGCTATTAAATATTTAAAAAAAAAAAAAAAAAAAAAAAGCAGCTTAATGCCAGTGACTCAGCCTAGGCCCTTTTTAGGTAAGTACTACACATGTTGTTTGAGATAGTAAAAACAATGTCTGTTTACTGGCAGCGTTTCAATTAACTTCCTGAATTTGCAATCTTTCTTTTTTAGCACTGACTATAAATAATTTTCAGTGTAACTGAAAGTCTGTAAAAAGAGTCTGATTATTAAGATCAATAACTATGTTAAACTTCTTCGGAAAATTCAGAGATGGTTCTCTTCCCTAATAATATCATAAATAAGTAATAAAATAGACTGCTGTAAGACACTTAAAGTGGAAGCAGATTAAAAAACCCAACATTTAACCGGACACAAGTGATTAATAGTCACTAGACAAACATGTGAAAGAAATAGCTATCAGTGGCTCATGATAGACAAAACATGCAAGTATCCAAAAAAAAATTTCAGTGAGAGTTGAAAAATAGTACTTACCCAGTTTCCATAACTACTTCCTAACACAAAGAAACACTGTATTCATTTTGCAAGGGGAAGACTGAAGTAATGAGTCAGACCAAACATCCTTTGTTCACAGAAAGCTGACACTAATATTCATGCCGACACACCACCAGAAGTTGTGAGCATACAAGTGACTTGAGCATCTCATAAATGAAGTCCTTATATAGTTCATCCATATAAATAGCAAACTAATTTAGCCTAAACCCCTGGACTATTAAAGCCTAGAAAGTTCATAATAATGAACAAGTATCTTTATTCTGTGCACTTTGAAAAGAAAAATAGCACTTCCTATGATTTTTAAAGAGCAGCAACAGTTATCCTCCATGCTTAAAAAACAGTCTTTCCCACCTGAAAAATAACTAGATATAACGGGATGGAAAGTACAGCAATAACAGCAGCATGGCTACAGTAAATGAAAACTAACCCCTGTACAGCAGCCACAGATACAGAAACAAAAGAAGAAACTCCACTTACCTCATGAGGGCCTCAGGAAAACAGGGATCTCCAGAAAAACACCCTCACCTTCACTGCCAGCCCTTCAATGAGGTCTGGGAAGGGGTGGATCCTGGCTCCATCCCTTCCAGTCACTCAAGTGCATTGCATGCAGCTGAACTACCCTGGGATGGCCCTGCCTTCCTATCAGGTGTTCAATCACTGGTTCAAGCCATGACTTAGTTTTGCTATAAGAGTGTTTAAGAAAGTTTTATTTTTCACATTTGTTTGTATTACTAAAATATGGCTGTATATTCAATTATTTTCTAGGTAAACATCAACCTTTTGGCTTAATCTTTATACTTATCAGTGTTAAAAAGATATTTTTCAATAATTAATGACTTTTATCTATTAAAAACAAAACAAAAAAGCACCACAGATTCAGAAAAGCTGATATGGTTGAAAACTTAGTTCCTCATTACAGTTTGCTACCTTTAAAAAGATCTTTTATCGCTGATTCAGGGCTATGATCATACTGAAACAACACTGTAGATGCAAGGAAAATACTGCATAGTACATAATATATTTTCTTGTATCTTAAGAAGACTCAACACTTTTTCAAATTGTACTACTAGATGTACAATGCTTTTCATGAGAAAGTACAATATCCTCTCCTTGAATTCCATAGCATATCATTAACAGCAAAAATTCCTGTAATTTTAGATAATCTAATGACCTTTAGTGAAAATAATATTTGCAGTAACAGTTTTGACAATGTTGTAGCTGAAACACTACAGTCTTATAGCAAATACAGACATGTCTTCCAAGAAGGAAAAGATGTGTTCTCTTTTTAAATGCCAATTCAATTACTATTCAAGTTACAGTATGCAAAACTGATTAAGTAAATCAAAAGAGATATTGATTAGAAGTCACACCTCTGTAAACTAAAATGGCATTTCAATATATTATTGACTAGCAACCTAGAATTCAGAAAGCAACTTAATTACTTCTACACTAATGTTATATAGCATGTAAAATCTAATTATTGTTTTTCAACTCATCTTCTCTCTTCTGTCGCAGAGAGGGATCTGGTTTTCTAGCTTTTCACCAAATAAAGCAGGCTGGGAGCTGTGTTGACAAGGGGAGCCATCCCTGCAGAGCTTTTATGTCTTCAAGGATCCAGGTTTAAAAGGAAATAAAACAACTACTTTTTTTTTCTTTTTGTTAGGCACTGTTAACTTCAAAAAAGAATATGATAAAATAATGTATAATTTCAGCAAAGAAGCCATTCAGAGTCAAAAACATATAGCTGTGTAACTTTTATCAAATGATCTCTTACTAATACAGAATTTGAATTGAACCATACCTACAGTGATATATTTCCTCATACTTTGCCATCTTGGCTATGCTAATTGTGTTCAGAAGTTTTAAATCAAGACTTTTTCTGTCTGGATTTATTTAAAACAAATTTTATTTTAACCTCAAAATTTGCCTTCTAATTTCTAATTTCTTTCTCTCTTAACTGCTAACATTTCAAAGACTATTCCTCATCTTCGCAAACACACAATTCACACTGCAAGCTCATATGTACACAGAAAACTTTCCCCCTGTGTAGCAAGCAGTTAAGTCCATCAGCATGGATGGTATTAGAAGCAAAAGATTTAAGACTACAAACTAATAAGACAATATGAAAATTATTATGAGACCAGAAGGTTCTTCTGTGGTCAGTATTGCCATGATTTTCACTGCTGCAAGAGATTTTACACATTTTATTTCATGGTGATTCAGAAAACATGTGTTACACTTTCTTCACAGATAAAAATGCTAACACATCCTCCTCAACAACTGAGGAGCCATCTGGAAGGTGAGACTTGCGCTTTAAGCTTGTTCATCTATGGGTTGCTCTTTCTTTATATAGATCTGCATCTGCTTCATGACTTCATGAGGCAGCAGCATCATCAACTCTCTGAAGGTCCCTGGAAACTTTCACCTCATCTAATCTTAGTGGTAGGTTTTATTTTAAAGCCCGGAAGCAGTACTGGTTGGCAATGTTTCACTGCACTTGAAGTTGCTTGCTTTCTACCTTCCACTATGGTCCAGAAGATGAACAACTTTGCTGACCTTTCCAGCAGGAAATTGCAGAGAACCCTATTGATTCCTGTAGGCTGCTGACCAAAATAGTCCATGACTGGCTAACAAGCCTCAAGAAATTGCACTTATTCACCTCTCTCCATCAACTTGAACTCTGAAGTCTGGCCTGAGTAATAGTCCTCAGTTTCAAGTTTATAAAACACACTATGTATGTTTTGCTAGTTTCCTAATAATAATAATAAAAAATATTATTTTTAATATGGTTGAGGGAAGTGGACCTATTCAGCTTGGAAAAGGCTCTGGAGAGACCTCATTTTGGCCTTTCAGTACTTGAACGGAACATACAAACAGGAGGGGGAATGGCTGTTTTCATGGGTGGATACTGATAGGACAAGAGGGAATGGTTTTAAACTAAGACAGGGAAGATTTAGGTTAGATATTAGGAGGAAGTTTTTCACGCATAGGGTGGTGACATACTGGAAGAAGTTGCCCGAGGAGGCTGTGGATGCTCCATCCTTGGAGGCTTTCAAGGCCAGGCTGGATGTGGCTCTGGCCGCCCTGATCTAGTGGTCGGCGACCCTGCACATAGCAGGGGGGTTGAAACTAGATAATCGTTGTGGTCCTTCTCAACCCAGGTTGTTCTATGATTCTATGAGTCTATGAATAATCAATTGAGGAAAATAATCACTAGAGGTGTAGGTGTAAGCCTCACCCTAAAACCTAAGGTGTAGGCTTTAATGTATTCACCTATTTTTTGTTTTTCACTCTGACTTCACTTCCTATATATTATATCACAACAGGAAACACATGCTCTTAGTTTATTTCCTACAAAGTTCTGAATGTCACTGCTAGTTGAGTAGTCCAGGTTGGAGAAGAAAAACTGAATTGAAATTGCATAAGCTGTTTTCCAAACTGCCAAGAAGTAAGCTATTTTTTTCCAGTTTTATCAATTTCACTTTCAGAAATGCTGGGTTAAAAAAAAGTCAAACCAGTATTCTGGACACCTATAGTAATTTAGTAATACAGTAATTAGCTTTCTTTTCCAGGAATGTAGGTAAAGAAGGCTACTACAAAAGAATTCTCATTCTTTAGACAAGGAAACATTGCAACAGCTACAAAATTTATTTTTATAATGCTCAACATCTTTCCAATATGTGAAATTCCCCAACCAACTTACTATTCAACATCCTTTTTGCTCCTCCCTCTGCTCAGAATAACCTTTTATGTATTTTCTTGCTTGAGAAGCTTCATAATGATGACTGAAAACATATATCGACTTTTTCAAAAACTACAGAACTTCTATATTTACTTGCTGTGATATCTTCAGCTACCATACTAATGTGACATCAAAGAAAGCCTATGTTTGGATGAAATGCGTTCTTCCAAAATGGTTAAAGAATGGTCTGGGTCCACATACTGCAATTCCTTATTACATAGCTGCTATAGGTTCTCAGCTTATTCTCCAGTACTCTTTCAATAATGGCATTAGAGTAAACACTGCAGCCTTGAAAATAAAACTGAAAATTTTGAAGATTCATAATGACCAGGATTATCTAAATTTTCCCCTAGAGAGGCACAGAATGGATAATGAATTGAAGTATCAGATCAACATCTAGATTTAATATAGTGAAATCTTACTTGACTTAAAAAAAGTCAGGTGAATCATTAGAACAGAAAGTAGAAAGTGAACACTTGTCATAAATTAATTAGAGTATTAGGGATTATAAAAATAATTATAGGTAACACTGTAGTCATATTTCAAACATAAATGGGGGAAAAAAACAAACAAACAAACAAAAAAACCTACATGAATTCAGTGAAACAAAGAAAAATGTACCTAGACAAAAAAGATTGTTGATAATATAATTTGATGAGAAGCATATCAGAGACTACTTTTTATTGATACTGAATTGCTAAGAAAGTTTTAAAACTCAAAATATGATCACTGAGGTTCTAATCATCATAGAATTATAGAATAGTTTCGGTTGGAAGGGACATTTAAGATGATCTCATTCCAACCCCCTGCTATAGGCAGAAACATCTCCCACTAGACCAAGTTGCTCAAAGTCCCATCCAGCCTGGTTCTGAATGCTTACAGGGAGGAAGCATCCACAGCCTTGCTGGGCAACCTGTTCCTGTGTCTCACCACTTTTACAGTGAAGAATGTCTTCCAGTATCTACTCTAAATCTGACCTCTTCATTTCTCACAAAAGTTTCTGAAATACCACTCAATTTTATATATACATGTAGTATATATATACTAATACCAACAGATTTCTAAGAAACATCTGTTAAAATTGTTGCATATTCACTTCTCATCTTTAGCTTCCTGTAGTCAAAAAAGTACTACGTTCCCTTTCCTATCCTTCTTAGAGTGTCTAAGATGCTGCCAGATATAGGTGAATGGTTTTTAGGTTACTCAGTGTACATGCCTCTGTATAGAAGACTAGATTGAAATTTAAATAACGTGATAAAATAAGTTTAAAATATTTTATAGTCTTTCAAATCAGATTCAAAATCTCATGTTGTCTTCATTACATTATTTTTTTAATTTAAGATCTCTAAAAGTCATAGTTAAATGAGAAAAAGCCAAATCATATCTTATTCTTTCTTACACATAGAGAACCAAGATAATTTAGGATTTTCTTACACAGTGAGATGTCTTTAATTTGCAGGAGCAAAAAGAACTGGAAATACTCCTGCAATTACAAGTGGTGTGGTAGGCAGGTCTTTTTAAAGAGTCTGTATTTACAGTGATCCCTGGTGCTCACAAATCTGAAAATATTTCCCACCAACAAAACTTGAGTTCACAGTGCATATCAGCAATTCACCTTGGTAATCTGTGACTTTTTCAGCTACAATTGACATGACACAAAACCCACAATGAAGAAAATGAGAAATCATTTCTGGAGCAAATTGCAGGTATTGCGGACTGCTATTCTCATATACCTACACCAAATGATACAAATTTCAGAGCAACATTCAAGACTACACCCACTAAGTTTGCAAAAGGAAAGGATCCAGCCTCCCTATTAGTCCTATAATACCAGAAGTGTTTTATGATATTCCTCTGTAAAACAGTAAAATTTTCAGTGCAGCAAACAATTAAAAAAACCTGTGGCATCTTCACAAACTGCCTCCTTTCTCTTTCCTGCACCCCCCTTCCTCTCCCTACAAAGGCAATTTTCAGTTTCTCTTAGAGCTTAGCTGCATGACGTGCACTGCAATTCTTTGGAAGACTTTAACTTCTCTTCACTTTTTGGTGGCATTAATTCTGGTCAGAATCTTTATCCTTTTATTATTCTTATTATTCTTCAGGATGTGGAAAATCCTAATGTGATAATTCTTGTAGAAATTTCAAATCATACATAAAAGTCAAGAAGGACACATTTAATCAAAGGCGTTGTGTACAGAAAATAGTTGAACCATGAGATTTTATGTGGAAACTAAAAAGAAGAATCACAGATTATCTGTGTATGAATCAGACAAACAAAACTGTTAGGAGGAGAGACAATCCTCTCTTTCATAGAACTGTTTACAAATCAAATCTAGGCGAAGTGAAATAAAAGGCAGAAGATCAATTTCATTTCACTTCTAGAAAATGAAGAAACATTTCAACTTACCATAAAACATGTTCTGTTAATTGTCATTATTGATCACTCCAGTTCTGTACTTGCACAATTCTAGACATCTTCTAGTACTGTATGGCTCTATAAAATGAAATGTACTTTGTTCTTGCGTTCTTGCATTGAAACTACACCTCAAACTTCTAACATTTAAATACTGTATCTGCCTCACAGTTCTGGTCTTTTTAGCCCAACTGTTCAACTTCCCTTTACCAATCATGAACAACCATTGCTAATTCTATCTACAATAATATGCTAGTGAGAATAAAAGGAACTCATTCTGTTCTCCTTTTCACTGGGTTGCTCTACCCTGAAGATTGATATCTTTAGCAAAATAAGTTGAGAGTCAATAATGACATCCATTTAAGAAAGTTATTCTTCAATGCAAAATTGTTTTGAATCTTTTTGAATGATTTTGCATATTTCTGAACAGTAACAAAAGTGGAAGGCTGAAATGCATTTTCCTAATTTATTTCTAGAAATTAGAGTAACTCAGATATGTCAGAACTATTGCATGTATTAAGACACATATTTTAAGACACATACGAGGCAGAATGTGAGTTTAAATATCTTTAAGAGATCATTCTGACAAACAAGAAGTTACTGAACTGAATTGAAATTTAGATATGTATCTGAAGCCAAAGATTCCAAGAGCTACAGTGCAAACAAGCAGGACTTACAGCTGAATTAAAACTACAAAAAACTTCTCAACTTTATAGACAATGTTTCTACAAATAGGGCACTGTTGTATCACTTTTGAAGGTACCTAAATAAGCGCTAAGCTACTCAAATAAAAGTGATTTTGTGAGTTGCAGACAAGGAAAAGAAAAAAACAAAAAATGATTAAACACTAAAAACAAGTCACTGTTCAGTGTATACATCCAACTTTTAGCCTAGGTTAGTTAGAGGCAAAACACCTTAGTGGTTAGATCCAGTTCATCAAAGTAAGATATCATTTGAAATAACACTAAAGACTAAAAAAAATGTTATTTATTCCCACATTGAAGTTAAAAATAAGTGTAATGAGTGGCAGCTCTAGCAATACAGAGGAAATAAGGGGGAAAAATAAATAGTCAGTTTTATAAATCTGATAAAAATATGCAGATTCAGATCTCACTCAAATTCTCATTTACCAGAGTACAACAATCATAATACAAATATCGATGCAAATATTATTTCGGGAAATCATTGACATTCTCAGCAGCAAAAACTTCACTTTTCAAATATTTGAGGGTATTTATTTTTATTTTCCTCTAAATCCAAAATGCATACAACCTCTAGAATTTGATATGTATAGACTTTGTTAGTTGAGTGTCAGTCTACTTAAGTGAAGAGTGAGGAAAGGTTTGGTAGATTTTTCCAAAATAGTTATACACATTAATAATCCTTAGTTACATCTTTCAAAAGTTATCTTTGGCTCAGTGCTGATACTGCTTCCTGTTTGTAGGCTCCCTTTAGGTATTGAAAGGCTGCAATGAGGTCACCCCACAGCCTTCTTTTCTCCAGGCTGAACAAGCCCAGCTCCCTCAGCCTGTCTTCATAGGGGGGTGCTCCAGTCCCCTGATCATCTTCTTGGCTCTCCTTTGAACCCTCTCCAACAGCTCCCTGTCTTTCTTGTACTGGGTTCCAGACCTGAACACTATCAGTATTTACTATCAGTAAACTAACTGCAGTCCTGATCTAGCTCCCAGTAAGAAATTGCACTTTTATTGATTTCATCAGGAAGTGGCTGAACTGTAAGCAATGGATGGATACACTCTGCAGTTGTAAAATAAGAACAGCTGCGAGTGAAAATCTGTATCAATTCAATATAGATATTGACATCATAGATGCTATATTTTCTTTTCCTCCTTGAAGAAGTGTCTTACTATTCAGATCCAAAATGCTGTGTTTTTATTTTCAAATTGTGAGCCAGAACTAGCTGCAGTTATGACAGATCTCTAATTCAGCTTATACTGGCTTACTTATTTTATTTCTATCTGCATAACACAGTGTAAAACCACTGTCCATGAGTAAGCCTACATAAATACTTCTCCATTACCCAAATTTTGTGATCCACATGGTGAACTACAAAGATTCAACATCTTTTCCGACTTTCATAGGTAAAGATGGAAATGAGAGTATTGAAGAATATTATATGCATGCTTCTTTCTGCTTAGAGATGGAAATGATAAAATCTAGGCTTTCAAAATGTGTTGGGGTGACTTAAAATATTCTGAAGTTTGTAGGCTTTCCCTAGAGACCTAGAGAAACAAACATCAACCTTGTTTTATAAATACCCACAGGAATTTACATATTATGTACACACTCCTGTAAGTGAGGATTAGAATGAAAAAGCATTGTTAATGATTAAAGAGAATAAAAGCCTTTAGTGAATAGGTGCAGAAAATAGTTATTATATTTCTCTGTTTTTTTCCTTTGCATCTTGCAAGACACATTGTGTCTCCTAAGACAGAAGGGAAAGACAAAGATACTCTGTAATTCTTCCAAGATAACTTAATACCCTATTGTTCAATGTACTTAACTTCCAAGACAATGATTTTTCACCTATTATAGTTTAAACACGTTGTATCACTAAGTTGTATCATTACTTTTGCATAAACAACTCTGCCATTCTCACATTCCTGATTTCTAACATCTAGCAAACTTGTATGGAATATGTGATACGTATTAAATGCAGTACATGTGTTTTAAATCTACTAATCACTGTTTCATTAAGTCATAAATGGTAGTAGAAATGCTTAGTTGCAGTTCTGTCCTTGTACCATGTATCAGCAGCTCCTAAGTTACTTTTGACAGTGAAGAATGATGCTAAGCTAAAGAAACATCTGAAGCCAATATCCAGGCTCACCGTAAAATTAGTATCAGAGTCCATTCAAAGACATTCTTTACAATCACACTTCCTACCCATCCTGTTTTATACCTCTGAAAACAGAATACCACTGAAGTATGAAAAGAGGTGGACATACTATTCAGTCCCACAGCCATCACAAACAACAACAACAACAAAAACTCATAGTTTTCCTATTAATTCAGTGGTAGAAATTAGCTGTGTCTCAAGTCTTTTGTAGCTTAAAAGAATTTGACCTCAGTAAGAATTACAAGATGATGCATTTTATTTCCGCACTGAACAACTATATATTTTCATTTTTCCCATATTCCTGTGAAAAGAAAGGATTCACGTTTTTATTATGGAAACCCCTCAAGTTCACTTACTAATTTTAGCAGGGTTATACTAGAAAATAGTTTTAAGATCATTCCAAGAGCTATGAGAGAAAACAGTAGAAATCAAATTTCTACTCCAAAAGCCTGTTTCCAGCAGATTTTTTTATTCAGTCATGTTAAAAAAAAAAAATAAAAAAAAAAAAAATAAAAAAAAAAAAAAAGGAAAGAAGGGAGGAAGGGAGAGAGAGAGAGAGAAGGGTCAGATGCAAGGCAAGAACATCACAGTTTCATCACTGTCCACTTGACAAACAGTGATTCATTATCTCTGTACTCTGTTATTTGCAGTGGGTCAGACAAACTTCCTCGTGTCCTTGAAGAGATAGAATTTACATCTCAGAATCTGAACGGTTAAACTACAAGTCATTTTAGAGTCAGATTAAAATATTTCATATGGATTCTTTTCTTCATAAGGAAAAAGTGCAGATGTATGTGAACATATAAAAATAAAAAAACATATCATAACATATATATGTAATACATATTTAAGGGCACATAAAATAGCCTTCCATTTTGTAGCGTCACAGGTGTTGCACAATCATAAATTTCCATTCCACTTCCTTTCAATAAAACTTAAAATTGGAAAGAAGTAATTCAGTTTGCTTTAGTTTCATTTTAACAAACAGAACAAAAATAACAGGCTTGCATTGAGTAGAAATGTTGTAAGGATTTGTTTCTTAAAATAAACCAAGTTATTACTTCTACTGAATAAAGGAGTATAATTAACCTCACTTTAATCAGGAGGGTAAAAATTAATTCATCATATTATTAAATAAATATTCTCTCTTATCAACTAGCAACTTGGCTACAGACATGATTTTTCTTGGTATCTTCTCTCTGTGAATTTTTTTTTTTTATTAATACTTCTTTCTGAGCACTGAGTTTCTAATTCAAGGACTTTTTTTCTGTCTAACTGCCACATGGGAAGTCTGTTCTCTAAATGAATGACAGTAACTTTAAGAATCACAATCCCAGTGTGACTACTCAGATTTGAAAATAAATTCATTCATGGGAAATAAGTCTGAACCATTTTTCTGAACCGATTTTTAAAAGCATTTAAGTGTACATGGTGCATATTTCAGGAAAGAAAAGGTCATTCAGTATAACAATTTGCATATTACACCAAGTTAGGCTGGTGCTTGAGGAATCTGTAGAGGGATCTGGATAGGCTGGACTGGTTTGAAGCCAACTGTATGAAGTTCAGAAAGGCTTAGTTCTGAGTTCTTGTATTACAGCAATCTCATGCACTAGTGGAAGCTTGAGGAAGAGCGGCTGGAAAGTTGCCTGACAGAAAAAGACCTGGAATGGAATGGTTGAACATGAGCTAACAATACACCCAGGTGACCAAGAAGGTGAATAGCAGCCTGGCATGCATCAGAAATAGAGTGCAGCCAGCAGGATTGGGGAAGTACACAGCTGTACACAGCCTTGATGAGACTGCATCTCAAGTCCTGTGTTCAGTTTTGGGCTCCTCACTACAGGAAGCAGATTTAGTTGCATTTGCACAGATGAGCAATAAAGTTGATGAAGGAATTAGAAAATGAGACTTATGAGGACCAGCTGAGGGAGCTAGGACTAAACAGTCTGGAGGAGAGGAAGATGAGAGGGGACCCCATTGTTTTCTACAACTGCCTGAGAAGAGGTAACAGCAAGGGTGCTGTTGGTCTCTGCTCTCAGGTGTCAGGTGTTACACAAAAGGCAATAACATCAAGTTGCAGCAGAAGAGTTTTAGATTGGACATTATGAAGAATTTCTTCACTGAAAGAGTGGTTAGGCATTGGAACAGGATGCCTGTGTAAGTGGTGGAGCCACTGTCCCTAAATGTATTTAAGAGAGGTGTGGACAGGATACTTAGGGATGTGGTTTAGTGGTGGACTGTGTGATGGTTGGTTCTAAGGGTATTCTCCAACCTACATGATTCTATGATTTTGGATGAAACAAGTGACAGATGTTATAGGTCATATATACATACAGTACCTTCAATATCTGTACATTTTTTTCTTTTCCTCAGAAGATGTAAAAGTAAAATGTGATTTTCTTTTCAAAAAATGTACCTGGAATATATTATTTTGGCATGTTTTTTTTCCCTATTCTTTTTATCTTCAGAACACCTTGAGAAGAAACTTCACTTGGATGCAAAAAGTAAAAAATATATTAAGCTAGTCTAATACTACATTGTAATTGCTTCAGATAAAGAGCATTTTTTTCTCTTAGTAAAAACTAAAACAAACAAACAAAAAAACCTAACACACCCACAAAGAAAAAGGTATTGTAAACATTAGGTACTTGCTGAATAATTTGGAATGGTAAATTTGAATCAAAAATTACATTTTCTCTTCATATGAATTGACTACACATAGATTAAAAATTTTAAGGCATTGAAAAATATAATCATGAATAAAATACTTATTTCTAGAGTATTTCATAGAGTATTTCTATGCTGCTTTCAAAATAGAGTAAGAAATGTTTACACTGAAATTTGTGATGATCTCTGAGAGCTGCTCTAAAAAGTAACACCTTCTATTTTATTAATTTTCCCATATTGTCAGACATAGATGATGGTGGTACAGCAAGAGGCTGAAACTTCTCATCAATATTCTGCTATGTTTTGCTGTCATGCAAAAGGTGGCAGCAGAGGGGCAGTCTCAAAGTATGACAGTCTCAAAGAAAGGCATCTGACATGGAAGAGTGGATGAAGCAATCAGGATTCCAAAGATTTTCTTAAACATTTCTCAGTATCAGTGAAAATCTTGATTCTACTCAGCCATGTTATCATCGTTGCAACCTGTCTAACCTAAGAGATTATCCAAAACACAAAGGAAAAGCACTGAGTAAATTACAGTTCAATATGATACATCTGTAAACCTTTTTTTTAAAAACAAGATAGAAAATGGAAACACAGTGGATTTATGCTGCCCAACATTAAGATCTATGTCTACAGTTCCTTCTTAGATCATGGAATCTTAGTTCTCAAAACGTTAAACAGATTTTCTGAATGCCTGAACATAAAATGAGAAGCTTACTTGATTCTTACTTGACATCTTACATGATTCTCGTTTGCCAATAAAACTATAATCCTTTTGAGTGCTCCTGTACTGCAAAGCTCTTTCTTCTTCTTCTTTTGTTTTTTTCCTCTCCACTTCACTATGATTGGCAGCTGACTGTGTGGCATTTCTACCTACGCACTTCCTGCTTCAGTAACTGCTGACCAAAGTTATAAGACTACTTTACCTCTGGGCACTGCTCATGAAAAATTAAAAGAAAATACTGCTTGTGGTAATGCTAGTTAAACTTCATAATCAGATTTGAAACTGGCTTATGCTGTACAACATGCTGCCATAGAACACTCTTACTAACAAACGGGTATTCATGCCCTCTGGGGAAAAAATATATATATATATATCTTATTCTCAATTTCTATGTGAACGTGTTTAAGCACTGAAAAGAAATTTCTATTTTTTATTTACTGAGCTACTAAATGTATCATGATCTTTATAAAGTCAAAGGTAATCAATGTGCAAACAGATAATATTTCTACAATGAAGGAAGGACATTTAAGGTCCCAAATTAAACAGTTCATAAGCGACTAAAGCTGTGATGATGATCCCTGCACACTAATACCAACAGTGGCAGCAACACAGACTTGGGCTGGCACAAAAATCGCTACATTGCAATTCTCCTTAAGTAACTTTGGCACTAGTGACCAGCAAGATCAGCTATTTTTGGCCTTGGAACAGAGATAAATATGCACCTGTTTTGGTAGTGTATAGATCTGTGTGTTCTGAAATAATATTATTTCTAGGTCATTCTGTTATATGTAAAGCACTACAGTCACTGAATATAGAAACAGATGCCATTTTAGGCATTTAATGCATTGTTTTATGATGTTATTTAAAATCTAGGATGATGGATGTTCCTTTGTTTTCTCTTTTTTTTTTATTTGTTCTTCTGTTTTTTTCCTGCAATGGTGTTGTTTTCTGTATTTAAAAAAAATTAAATCTGGAAATGCTTGTTTAAAAAAAAAAAAAAAAAAAATCCAAATCTTGCTTTGCCTAGTTAACACTTTTAAGTTAATGTTTTAATAATCATTATAGTATATTTCTTTTGCAGATAATGAACAGGAACAGCACTACATGACCCTGGGCTATATTAAATGACAGTGATCTCATGCTATCTAGTAGTAAGGCAAGTAAGATGCACCTCTGTAAAATAATTGGATACTTACTGTATATATAATCTTATGCATGTCAATACAGAAAAAAAAGAACATGCTGGCTAATAAAACAATTACATGAAGAGAGAAGCATCTCAAAACCAGTGATATTTCACAGGGAGATACTTTGGATACACTTTTAAGGAATGAAATTTTATTCTGTATCCACTAGAAAAGCTTACAGCATTTTAAATTGCATTTGTACACATCACTTTATTTGTCGTGATAGTCACTGTCATAATACAGCAAAGATGTTTATGTTTACAAGTATGCTTTCCCACTCCACAATGCACTGGTGTCCTCACTCTGAGGACTGTGGGCAGCTTTAGGCACCCCAGAAAGGGCATAAACCTATGATAGAGTGTCTAAAGGATGACTACAAAGATTGTAAAGAGTATAGAGGGCAAGACGCTTGATGAGTGGCTGAAGTCCCTTGGTTTGTTCAGCCTAAAGGCTTACTGGGGACCTCATCATAGCCTACACGTTCCTCATGAGTGGAGGAGCAGGAGCTGATCTCCTCTGTTTCGTGACAGTGACAGCAACACAACCCAAGGGAACGACAAAGCTATGATAGGGGAGGTTGTATACCAGGAAAAGGTTCTTCACCAAAAAAGCAGTTGAGCACTGGAACAGCCTCCCCAGGGCAGTGGTCACAGCTCCAAGCTGCCAGAGTTCAAGAAATATCTGGACAATTCTGTCAGTCATACGGTCTGATTTTTGGGTGGTTCTGCATGAAGCCTGGGAGGTGCTTTCTGTGGGTCTCTTCTAACTTAGAGTATTCTATGATTCTATGATTTTTTGAAGTAAATGGAATGAACTTAGAGTTAACAAAATGCTAGTGATCATGTAAACTGACAATGCCATACAATGAACTTTGACAATGTTGTGCAGATTGGTGATACCAAAAGGCCTCCTTGATGTGAGTTTTCATGTGAATGAATTCCTGTATAGTTGGACAGAAAAACCTTTCTAGGAGACAACACATTGAAAAAAATTGAAATACATTCTGAGAAGTTGAAACCATTCAAAGGCACAGCATATCCAGTAATAGCAGCAGGTTATATCTGCTACATAGCTTATGCTGTATAGCTTATGCCACAAAGATATTCAAGAGGGTAGTGGCTTACATATGTACACATATATGTAATGTACATTGTTATTGCATGTGTAGTTCAGAATGCTCACTAGTCCTTCTATGAAAGCTCAAGTTTGGAATAGTTTTTCTCCCTGTGGCTGCTATTAGCGTAAGTAGTTTTACAGGACAGGAGGTGTTGTGTTTAACTCCACTTGGGGACTGAACTGTCTACCACAAGAATTAACAACTCCTACTTATCTATTTGAGCAGGAATTATTCATTGACTGTGACTTAGGGAATAGAGTCTAAGTTAATCTCTGGAACAAGCTCGTTATTTTTACTCATAGCTTCAGGTGCTATTTTTCTCTTTAAATTTCTATTCTATTTGTATTACCTCGATATTTTAATACATAGGTCACTCTGAAAGTAATGACTCCTATTTATTTACATAAAAATTACAACAGATAAAAAGAACACAATAATGCTATTTCATAAAGTAAATTCATAGTGGTAAAACACTGTTTTTCATCATAGTCACCACCATTAGCTATGCTTTCTCTCTAGAGGTGACCAAGATGCTGCATGACATTCTACTAAAATTCTGCACCACTGAAGATGATCCATTATTTCATAGCTGCTATGACAGAGTCATTGCAGAAATGCAACACTTACCAACTCACTGTGATCCAATCCACTGTTTGATGTCCATAAATGTTTAGCAAGCATCTGTGAATGTCAATGGATGCAATTTTTTCTGCATGGAATTCAATTCCACACCTTTGCTTCATATGCACTTCCATGTCAGATGCAATTCAGTCAGACCGCCCCTCTGCTGCTATCTGTTTCATGGCAACAAAATGTAACAGAATTTTGGTGAGAAGGTTCAGCCTCTACTACCATACCACTAACATCTGCCCCTGATGTTGTGGGTCAATATAATAAATTAGAAGGCATTACTTTCAGAGCAGCCTTTGTTATATCCTAACACAGTGTCATGTATGTATAGCAACTGATCTATCTCAAACATTTTTTTTGTTCAACATGTACATGTGTAAAGAGAAAATTCATCCTCCTTAGAGTAGGTTAAGTCATGGGAAGGAAGAAGTAATCCTCTGCTGTCAGATTAAATAGATAAGTTTCCAAATGGATAAATACTGAAGACTATCTTAAAGTATCACTGAACTGTATCCCCTATTAAACCAATCTCACTTTTCCCTCAAAATTGAAAAGCTAAGGCTCATTCCCATGAGAAACGCCAAATCTTTATTGAATCCATTGCATCTTGCATAGATTAAAAGCAGATATATACCTTTATTAGTTATATGCAATATGAGCCTCCAAAAGTAGAACAATGGGCTGTATATTTTACTTGCAGTAAAGTTTAATTATTTTACCTGACTTTAAGCACCTGTTTTCACTCCAGTTTTAAGAAAATTGTGTCATGAATGAAACTATACACATTTTGTTTTTGAAAGATTTGAAAGAGTTGCTAACCTCTATCAACCATGTCAGCATTACTTTCCTTTTATCTTTTGTGCTAAACTACTTATGGGTAATTATATTCTCTTCAGCCAATATACAAATATTTTCACTACAACTACCCATTGTGCCAAGAGTGTCAGTCTGACAAATTATGTTTGACAGAATCTAACATCACTCTAAGAAACCAAATTTAAAATACTCCAGAGCTACCTGTAGAATTTCACTAAGGTAGCCTGGACTTCAGCTACAAAGCATATACTCAAGAAAACTAAAGGTGAAACATAGACAGGTTATTCTCTTTCCAGTTAGTAACAAATTCTCATGACTTCAGCAAAAGAAAAGTGAAGCTGAAACCAAGAAGTCTTCCAGCAAAGTACATGTGCAAGAAGCAGTTCTACACAGTCAGACTTTCACACAGTCAAAATGAAGGGAACACCTCAAGCACTGTTGAGGAAAACAGAGTGCAACACCCTGTACAGGAAATGACAGATTCCAATATCCACACTCAGGACCTTACTCAAGGCTGCTTCCTAAAGGATTCCTTAGAACAAAAAATTACATGAGATAAGTGCTGTGAGATCAAAGAAATGCACTAAAATAAATACAATACTGAGAAAATACTTTTTCTATTGAACTATGAAGGTATAGGAATTAAGTGCCATTAAGACAGTTATCTAGATTCACCTAAAGGTTTCCCAAGAGCTTTTAAATGCTTTGACATTCTGTATGACTATCAACTAATTTGTTAAATTGGAAGAAAAGCTCTTCTGTTTTAATGTAACTAATTACTCCCTCAATAGACTTCTGCTCCACTTATTTTAACTCTGAAACAATATTTTTCACATGTAAACTTCAAAACTGAGTTTTATGCTTTTCTCTCAGCATCATTCAGTGCATAGGCATGCATCTAGATAAACATCTTATAATTAAAAAAAAATTATGCTGTTCAGTTTCTTCAAAAAAGAAGCTAGAATACACTCTTACACTGTCTTATGTATATATATAACACTGGGAATGTTAAAAGTTTATTGAAGTACAGGGTACTAGCCTCAAAACCTAAATTATAAGATTGCTGTATTTGTGTTAAAATATAGTCAAACAGCAGATAGGAATGCTGTTCTTTAAATGATATTCCTATAAAATAATAATCTAACTTAGTTTCCCAGCTGCTAAAACCATTTACTCTTCCTGAGTATCTAAACAACTCCACTGCCAGAAAGCTGGAAAAATCATTGACAGAACTTGCAGAAGAATGACTGTTATTATCATCTTCCCAGCAAAAAGGTAATGCTCCCTTCTTCACTGCTGTGAGAGGCAACCTGTTAACCTTCCAATCACCCTCCAGTCTGTTGTCCAATCCTCTGTAAGCTAAACACCAAACATTTACAAAGCCCTTTTTTTTTTCTTCTGTCAGATGCACATTAACATTTTGAGATTCAACCTGTTATCAAAGAAAAAGGAAAAAAGATTCCCTTCAGAATCTGGAATACGCTGAAGGCAAGAGTAGGCTGTTTAAAAGATACTTAGTGGGTAAGATAAAAGTTACTTTATGATGTTTCCTAAGTTTCAGAATTCCTTGATCTCTGGTCCTCCTAAAGGAAGAAAAGAAGGCCAAAGGGGAAGAAGAAAAATGTGGAAAGGAAATGGAGAAAGGTGGAAGAAAGAAATGTATTCACCCCTATTATACCTAAAGTATCACAAACCAGCTGTCCAGCCAACAATTTGAAGAAGAGTTGGGAGTTTTTCAAAAGCTTCTATTCCACACAGGAATTTCTCAGTTACCTCACAGTTATTCTTTTGAAAGAAACATTAGATTGATATCAGACTATAATAACAAGAAAAACAAATTTTATGAGGCAAACTTGTCTCTGAAGAGAGAAAAATCAGTGAAATTTCAAAGAAAAGCCTAATCTATATCTTGCAAGTCTGTAATAAATCTCTTCAGTAATTTCTTCCAAAGCAAATTTTACATTCATATGTACAGATATTTCCTCACAAGAGTCTGAATTCCAGATCCTATAGTATGTATTCATTTGTAAAATACAATATCACAATTCATCCTCTAGTGATGAAATTGGCTTCATGTCTTCTTTAGTGAGTAGCCTTTATCACAGCTTTCAAATATTCTGGAAGTGCATCATACTATGACAACCATCAACTACTCTAATCTCAGAATGAGAAAGTAATACTGAAACATCCTGTGTGCATCTCCAAGGAGCTACTCAGCATGCTACATCTAGCTCGAGGAAGCCAATTCAATGCTGTAGGATTGCAGTTCCTAACATTTGAAGACATGTAAGATCAATTATGCTGTCCTCTCTTTATAACGATTAATCTAATAAATAGCTTTTTAATTGATACTCTACAGAGTTTGAGTGCTTTTCTCACTGGTATAAAAAAAGAAACAGGCCCTCCTGATGCAAAGCAACTTTGTATTTTATTTATTCATAAAGGCCATTATAGCTCTATTGCATATATAGCAGGATACAGGGGATCATGCATAAATAGCAGATCTATTAATTACTGGATACTTTGGCTGCAAATGGTATAAGATTGCAGCATACAGAAGGGTAAAAGGAGGTCTGGTGGTGCTTTTTGTTCCTTCCTATGCTCATTCTCCAAAAGATACCCTCCACATTTAACAAATTTGAGTATGAACCAGTAACTTTCTATTTTAGTGGTATTTACAACAAGTTGACAAATGAGAAGAGTAAGCAATTTTCAGATCTGATCCATAAGAAATTCACTCATACCAAGGGTGCAGTGTACAAAATAATGAAAGAAAGAAGTCAAGTGTGACAGTCAAATTACCCATCGTTCATATTTGGACAGTGAAGTCCCAATGGCTAGTGATAGCAGTTTCAGGCTCTTTAATAACAACAGCAATAGAAAAAACTTTGAAATAAAAGACAGCAAATCAATCTTGCCAACAAAATTCCCATTGCTATCTATATCACACAAACTCCTCTTTTCCTCCCAGGCACACAGTATCTGATTTCCTCTCAGACTGTCTTCTCATTACCATTTCTTAAGCACGAAGCTTAACTTAAGTGGTTCTCTTTGGGACTAGGACCAGCACAGCTCTTTTCTAAAAAATGTGGTGAGATGCCATGCTGCTGCAGTGAGTCCCTGAGAACTCCCATCATTGCCCCCAGGTTTTCACTGAGTAAACAAAGCTGTTCTGAATTGACTTTTATTGATAAACATTGTATCAGGTATTAATGAAACATCCATACTGCTATGTACAGGACATAAAATTTAGGTTGAAAGACAGAACAAAAATAAGAAGGAAGCACAAACACCCACTAAAAATGTTAACAAGCCTCTAACATATGTTTTCAACAGATACATTCCAGGAATTTAATAGCTATTATACTACCAAGTATACCTATAGATATTCGTGGAAGAAATCCTGAAGAAACTTCTCTGTTTCTCATCCTGGAAAAAGCCAGCATCTAGTTTAATCTAGAGCCATAAGACAAAAGAAAAGCTACTGTACTAATCTTCAGAATTCATATTTATCTCAAAACACAAATATTCATGTTTTGTACTTAGAAATCCAAAACACTACAAATTATTAATGTCTTTGGTGAAGTGGATAACATTTTATCAGCTGCTTTGCTCATATACATACACATCTTATGCCTTTTGCTAAACCCGGAAAACACTCACAAATAAGGTATTTGCAAATAAAAAGTCTTCAGCAAGTTATTTGTATTTAAGAATATCAGTATCTGAATAACAATATGATTAAATGTATAATGAATGTGAATACTTGTATTGAAGTCTATTTAGCAGTACACACCACCCTAGCACACTGGTATTCATAGAACCATTAAATACCACTATCATCTTTAAGCTCATCAAATATCCCTGGCTGGATCCCATGCCCCTCATACAGTCACTAGCTCCTAGATTTTATTGATCAACACTGAAGGTGGGCAGATAATAAAAATCATGTATTTTTTTGAAAAATAATTAAAAAAAAAATAGTAACCATGTATTCAAGACACATGCAAATTAATGTCCTTACTGAGTAAATGGAAAAAATCACAGTTATTTTGTGCCCCCAGCAGAAGTTGGCTATAGATAAGGATGCAGCAGGTACTCAGCTTATCAGCATACACACATAGCTCCAAAACGGCCTCAGTGTTGGATTTTTCTCCAGTGAAAACAGCACAAGTCAAATGGTGAATCTGGAGGTACTGCAGCACAGAATAGAAGAAACAGCTTGTAAACAGACAGAATCTGTACACAATCCATACCACAAAAAGTTTTATCATTTAAAATAACTTTTACTAATCGCAGAATTTATCGTCATAATTAATAGCCATATGGAGAGAAAGTCAAAGATGATATTAAAAGTAAAGTAACAAAGAGTAAAACAGTTTTTTGTTTGCTTGTTTGTAAATGTGATTGAATCACTGCAGTCTGAAAAGAGTATAAACCAGGGGTTAAAAAATAATGTAAGCTTAATTTCTGTACATTTCATTTTCATGCTGCCTCAAGCTTTCCCATACATAAACACCATTATGCAACTCATCTGTATAAATCTACATAGACATTTTCTCTCTTGTAGCATCATTACCTCTTTTGGTTTCATTACATAAAGCATAAAGAATAGTGCAGTAGCAATGTTTTCTCACCATTACAAAAAGAGTTGTTTCTCTTCTGTACTTGTACTGAGATACAGACTAGGTGACAGAAATCCACTTATTGCATAGCAGGAACAATTAAAAACTACTTGTTCAGAATCTCTAAGCACTAAAGGAATCAAACTTTAATTTTCTTTTTGTGACTTTTGAACAACAACAAGGACCCACTGTCATGAAGTATAAAATTCATTGTCAGATATGATCAAGGTTTAAAACATACATATGTTTCACAGCTGAAGCTTTTTGTTTATTTGGGAAAATAAGTACTAGAACATGCAATATTTGTTTAAATACATGTCCTGTCTCTTCTAGCTTGTAAGGTGAATAATGAATAGCACACATATCTTCCATGAACAGAAGAAACTTCCTCTTCCCATTTAAAACACTGGGCTAAAAACTGCAGAAGGTAAAGTGAGACAAGTTCACTATATATAAACAGATATAACAGACAAAACAGCATAATTTCTGAAAGTATATCCAATGGAAATACTCAAGGGTAAAATCTGGCTGCACACTGAAATTGTCAATAAAACAAAGGCATTTGAGATAACAAGTCACACATCTGTGTGCGTGAAGCTTGTAGTGTTTCTAAAACATTGCTGGCTTATGGGAATGCTTGCAAGTATGCCAGCAAAACTGTATTTTGTAAGAGTTAACAAGGTACTCGGTAACACATCTTTCTGTAGCTAATTGCAATTCTTTGGTAGCACTCCAGTACTTTGAAACTACGACTTGAAAACATTTAGGTACATTGTAGCAAATACACAGAAACATACTGGGTCTGTGTGGCCTGAAACTGATTTGATTTGCAGCAATTCATACGATGTTGTGTTCTAGAACTGTGATAAAAGCAATGCTCAGGACACGACAGTGTGCAAGAGGTTACAAATGCATACAACTCAAAGTGACTGATGGGGTACTTCACATTGTGTAACACACAGCTGCAGTTAGGGAGCTCAGCCAACTCTTGCTGAAAAGCTCACTGTGCATAGGCTTGTCTATGAGAGGTGATGAACTGCACTGCATGTTTGTCTTTCTTTCTTTCTTATCTTTCCATTTCCCTTACACTTCTTTTCCCTGTATTATTGCTATTTTTATTTTTTAATTTTATAATGTTGATTTACTAGTATTCTCTCTCCTATTCTTATTTTCCTCTTTTCCAGTCTCACTGTGTGCAGGCATGCAGGGGAGGAATAAGTGAGCACCTACATGGTGGTTGGCTGTTTCATTTGAACTGCAACATTACTTCAGAATATAAATGAAAATAGTAAATGCTTGCTAAAACAACATACAACACTGTAAAATGCTTTCTGGTATTAAGTGATTTTTTTGTTTGTTTGTTTCTTTGTTTGTTTTTTAAATCAAGACCAGCAGATAAAAATAAACTCCAGATAAACCCTGTTCTTTTTATCTAGACTGTCTGCATACAGTTTTATCAACCTAATTTGTATATAGTACTTAGGCACTTCTCTCACTGTGCTTCCTTCTCTTCACGTTGACTGAGACTTCACCCACACTGCCTGGCTTCACTGTCCTTTTCTAGACAGGTTCTGTTACTATTACTAGGAACTGCTCATCTTAATGAGCATTCTCACGAGAATGTATCACAACAAAAGCAAGCAGAATAATCTTAGTAACTCTTAACTTTCACCTCTTGCTGACCAGCTAGACAGAAGTAATCTTATGGATTACCTCTTGAATTTCTGAATGAGATTTACTGATTAGTAATCTCATTTGGTTCTTTCTTTGCATATTTATTCTGGACAAAACCAGGAATTTCCAATGCAAAGGGAAGGTAAAGTGTGGGTGTATATCCTCAGATGAGTCTCTCCTTCAATAACCATGAATATATATTGGAATAGTGGTAAAATATGCATAGCTTTTCCTTGAGCAATTATTGATATTCCAACTGGTGGCTACATTTCTCCCTAACATCACTCTAGAAAAACTGATTTCTGAGCTCTTAGATGAACTTCAGTTCAAAAAACTGAGAAAGGATACTTTTCCCAAATAGTATTTTTTCTCTCCTTTGCAGAATTTATCAGCAATATAAAGTTTTTGCAAAACTACTCAGTCTGAAATGAAGATTTTGCCAAATAATTCCAAGTGTTTTATAGATTTCATAGCATAGATTAAAATCTTGTTATTCTTCTTTACATATTATCCATCTCCATTGGAGAATCTTGTTCACAATCATCATTCTCCTGAGATATTTGTACAGGTAAGTTTAAAATTACTCAGCAAATTACTCAGCAAAAGCAGTAAACAGCTGATGTTAAAGGGTTAAGTAACTGGTATAGACTGTGTTAACCTATGATTATGTAAAGAGTTCTTCTACCAAGACTGTTTAACAGAATCCTAGGCCAATCACCTTCAAACCGTGGTTCATTTTTCTCCAAATGTGGAAAAAAAATTATGCTTAAATACATTCCCACATAGAATGGGAATCAAGTGTTATCTCACAGCATAGAATAGCACTGATGCACACACAAAATCCTCCACTTAAAATACAACTAGAGTAACATTGTCACAGCACTGACAAGGGTGAAAAACATAGACACATCTTCACAATTATTGCACTCTCTAGCAGTGTCCATCTAATCCGTTCTGCATAATACTTATTGTAGTAGCATATATAAAATAATTTTAAGTCATTACTAAATGAAATATGACAATACAGGCTTAAATTAGCATTCAAGCATTTTCTAAAGGGTTGAGTTGCTTAAGGTGTAACAGACCCAAAAGTACTGTTCCAGACTGGTGTGGAATAAGTTGAAACTTAAACTAGAAAGTTTAACTACATTACCCTATTCTCTAACTCAGAAATGCCATCTGTGCATGAAGTTGAAATGAAAGTGCACAACAGAATAAAAACTTCTTAACAATGTGCAATATTAAAAAGAGAAGCTAACCAAACAGTTCAGAAAAGTTTAAGTAAAAGCCTTCTGTTATTTCATGGTAAGCCTCAGAAACAATGGCACAAATTGGCATAATGTATCCAGAAGTTTAAGTTACATTTTGCATCTTATTAAATGAGCAATTTGACTGTACATAACCAATCAAAGAAGTGATGTTTGTAATATAGACTTTATTGTTCTGGATGTTTTTGTTTTGGATTTGTAGCACAGAGATACTACAAAGCAAGTACAAGGCAGTATCAAAAAAAGAAATGTTACGTTCACTGATAGAGTCAGGAGAAACACCGTAACTGAAGTCAAAACTATCAAGTAACTGCAAGCCTGAGCACAACCTTCTGGGCAAAGAACTGTAGCACTCTGCTAATTGAGAAAAAGGGGTGATGGTGCGGGGATAATGGTTTGAGATTTCCCCGTAAGAGCATAGCACTTCCACAGAGACGTACTGGAAAGCAGCTCTTGTAGCAGCAGATTTACAGTTTGCAGACATCAGCACCAGGTACTGCAGGCAGCAGGCAAGGAGTATGTTTACTAAGGATAAAAAGAGAGAACAGCAGCACAGTGACCTGGAACAGAGCAGTGTGACAAACATCAACTGAAGTTTCAGTAGTGCACAACAAGGCTCATCCAACAGGAAAGACACATGCCGCACAGAACAGCATGAGCAAGATGTCTGTCAGGAGACACCATGTTTTGCTCTGACCAGTTTGGTACACAGCACACTGCTCTAGAGCAAAGCAGAGACTTGCTCCCGATGTCCATTTAGCATTTCTAAGAGAATGTGGAGTAATTTGTAGACATGTTATGGGTTGTTCTTTCAGACTTTGCTGAAAAGCGTAAAGATGGCATAGCCATCACGAAGACACTAGGGAGAATGAAAAGGAGAATAGTATTTAATTCTCTCTTTCACACACACATGCACACATTCCAAGCCACTGTCACAACTAAGGAGGTTACCTTCTTGACACATGTTTATATCAAAACTAAATGATTAAATACGCAGACAGAAATGTTCCAGTTGATGAATCTGAAACACCCATGTAAGGATGTTTGGAATAAATTACAAATATTTACAGTGTATAAAACCATAGGTAAAATAAACCATAGGTAAAATTATCTTCCTGTTATAGGCCTATTATATTCTGCTATATGCTCAACTACCATTGTCTTTATTTAACTCTCTGGGCTTTTGGCCCTCCACGTCACTGCCTAGCATAACAGGAAGTAAATTGGATTCTAAATATTATGGTTTACTCTGACAGTTCCCTTCTGCAAATTGTAGTGTTTGGAAATTTTTTTTGCATAATCTTATTCACTGTAATTCATAACCAAAATATTCATTATATTAAAAAAAAAAAAAAAAAAAAAAACAGCTATATGTATTCAAAGTACTGCAAATATTTTTCAGTAGATGTCCCAGTAATTCTGTATTTATAAAACATAAATATACTAAATTTAATATAAAATGCACCCCCAATCCCCACTGAATTTCTCATTCAGTACAACATCTATAGGATGTGATCTAATAATTTCTGCTTTTATTTCTTTGAGAGAATTTTAAAAACAAGCTAAAATGTTATTTTGAAGCTAGTAATTAAAATGAGTATACATTTTAAAACTTACATTAGTACATATTAAACACTTTATATAAAAATGATATTCTTAAGCTGTATTTAAACATGCCATTAATACAAGAATAAAATAGATTTCTTAGCTCCTGAAAATACTAAATGGTTGCAGAGAGTTAGAACTCAAGAAAGTTTGCCTCACAGTACAGTTGCATACTGTCAATCAGAAGAACACTACATATTTCATTCAGAAAAAAAATGATGTGAGGAAGCACACATGACCACTACGATAGCCTAGAACCAGCACTGCATAATCATATTTATTTTTTAGCCCAGAAAAGACCATCTCCCTAGCCTCATACTGAATTTTTTTTAAGCTATCATAAATAAAGCTGCAGGAATATTCTATAAGTTTGTATAAAAAATAACGGGATAAATTTAGCTTCAGATTTTCATTTTAAAAAAAAAAAAAAAAAAAAAAATACTAAAAGGAGATGTAAGAGCTTCACATTTAATTAGAATGAAATAAGCGACATTTTACCTACTGTGAAAGCATTTTGAGCTTTTGTTTCAGCTAACAAGTCTGGCCCATGAATGAGTATCTTTATAGGCATTCAAGGACAATTATATCAAAGAGAGCAGAAACTCCAGTGTTCTAATCATAACTGTCCCTCACAGTAATGTGATTTTTACAAGGACATGAAATCATACAGCACAGATTGAAAAGCAATACTGAGGTCTAATATTCCAGGTACTTTCAGTATACAGCTACATACAAATTAGAAGAGCAAAACAAAAAACAAACAAACAAACAAAAAAAATCCACACTATGCCATGTTGAATAGCAAAGTAATTAAAAATAAAAAGAAAAAAATATCATTTTGTTAGCGATCACCAAACAGAATACAAAATCAGTCTAATAAAGATGGTATTACTGGCATACATGCTACTGATAAGGTATAAACAACTACACAAGTTTCGCACATTTTAAACTTTTATTGTTTCATTACCAAGATACTTTAAATATTCTATGACTGCCAAAGCAATAGAAACGAACAGGTTACCAAACATTTCTGGAAATAACCCAGTTAAATAGCACATTCATTACATTTATCTGTGAAGCACACGCATTACCGGAAGTGGTGTGAGAACTTTCCGCGATGTATCCCATGGTCGGTACACTGAACTGTGTGCTAACAATAAGTGACAAGAGTAAAACTTTACAGTTTTAAAACAACATTGGCAATTTTCAGTTTGGTCCTGTAGCTTATATGAGTAATTCCTTCTTGGGTGAAAACATTATAAATAACTTAGTAAATGTTTAAACTGCTCCCCAGCTTCTGTTAAAGGTATGGAAACAAAGTATTATCACTAGTTCAAGGAGAAATGTTTTCTACAGTCATTTAGTAATGCGATGTATTCTAAATTTAGACGTAAATGCACTGGTTTGGTAACATAAAGAATAATGTTTTAAATAGTCTGTGTTTATGAACATAGATTTTGGTTGTAAGTGGTAGAATAAAATGATAGGAATAAAATATTTCAGTTAAAACAGCAACTAAGTCCTGAGAGTGGCACATGCAAAAGTGAGATTTTAAAATGATAAACCCAATCACTTAAGGACTTTCAGTGATAACCTACAATGTTGAGGTCTAAACACTGAGATGGTGAGTATTGAGAATGGTGAGTATATGAGTATGGTGAGTACTGAGAAATGTATCAACTACGAAATACATTAAGATAAATCCATGTTAAAATGTAACAGGTTGGAATTCTTCACCATCTGGGCAATCTGACCTGAGAGGAGAGTCCTGTTTTGAGAGGCATATTTTTTCCCTTATTGTTACCAATACGGGCAGGTTTTCAGGCTGATGAAAAGTCCAATAAGTATGAGTCCTCTAGAAACTATGGCTAATTTTTAAGAGAGGTCTCCTATCATAACCTCATCAGAATAAAAGTATGTTTTGAAACACATATTTTCCTGTTTTAGATGTTTTAAAAAACTTGCACTAGAAACCGGAAGAGGCAGAAAAGGGAGGTGCTGGAATGGGCACCGTATTTAAATGTGATTAGTAAGTAGTTCCCCTTGCTCCACCTTTTGCAACCCTCCTGACAAAGTTCCTCGCTCACTCAGTACCAGAGATCAATCAATCAGTCCTGAAAGCCACCTGATAATTGCTGAGATGTTCACAAATGCTAAGTCACTTTCAAGGAAGATAATTAAAGCCAAACAATTTTTTTTTTTTTTTTTTTTTCCAAAATGTATCAAGAAAGTCTAATACTCCTATCTGCTTTATCTTTCCACATGAGCACATATGTAGGGTTTAAAAAAAATAAATTCACACAGCATAATGAGTTAAAAACAAAGTCACATTAGCAAAGCTGGATGTTTCAGATTATGAAAGTAATGAAAGGAAAAATACTGAAAGAACAACTCTGCTCTTTGATGACTTTGCACTGGAATTTAATCAAAAGTACTGATTCACAACTTCTAACCCTGACGTAAAAAATCAGCTTCATACATAGAATCTGTTGTTGTTTATCCCAAATGAGTGCAAAAAAACATTTTGACAATCCTATATGATACTCTAACATTCCCTTCAAACAAACATGCATTTCCTGATCCGAGTTGGAAATTTCCTCTCAGGTAGCATTTGATAAACTGAACAAAGAGTAATCTGCCTAACCAAAGGTATGTTGCAGTTCCACAGACAACTAAACATTGAGAGAAAAATTAAGTAATCAGAATGGGAACAGATTTTAAAGACTGACTTTTTCAACATATTACATTTAAAATGAAGAACAAACTATGTTCAGGAAGCTATAGTCATTACAAAATGAAAAGCCGATCTGCTTAACAAACAGCCAGGATAATAAACAGTTCAGTGTGAAAATGATCCTATTGCTTAAAACAGAGTGTCAGGATGAGTAAAGAACATTTCCTGAAATGATAGAATTAGCCTCAAAAAAAAAGTTAAGGCTGGTTTTCTTTCACTGCTGAAATAAATGCATCCTGTACCTGGAAGGAATAAAATATCTCTGAGGAGACAAGGCGAATTATAGAGGCCCATAAAGAAAAGGTAATTATTTAAAGTTAATTAGGTATTATGTACTGTTGATAGTTGACATCTACAGTAAGAATATCCTTATTTATAGATTTATTCTTGTTTAATTCTGAAATACATATCTATTTCTATTCATTCAATGATATTTTAGATTAATGTTACAGAACTTTGTATCTTAAAATATATACCTAGAAAGATTTTCAAAACAAAAAAACGCAGGAAATAACTTTATTTCCTTGGACATTATAAGTACTTAAAATATAAGACATTGCTGAGTTTATTCACAACTCGATTAATTGGTTTCAAAGGATCAGAATTTTACTCGATTAAATAATACAGTTCTTGTATTTTCCATTTAATTATTTATAACTGACAACTGCACTGACTGTTCTAGCTTAAATGTCTAGCAGTGGACATTTGGATCACACTAAAACTGTAGTACTGAACTAACATATGCAAAATGTACTCCTCATATGTAGGAGATGCTAAAGCTCCTTTCTTTCCTAATCATCTTAGTTTATATAAAAAGGAAAATTTATCTGTCTTAATTGAAGCATTCTGTAATAAAGACCTTTAACGGTCTTTAACGGTCTAAAACTCTAAAGCCTACACATGCCTTTAATTATCTGGCACCTATCTGAGCTGGAAATAAATATATACTGTCATTTTCTTATCAGATGAGTATATCTACTGTTACAGTTTTTATCATCTTGAAAGTTGAAACATTCTTTTCAAATGTTGTTATACTGTTAAATTTTTCTTTACTTTTAAGCATCATCCTGGCTTAGAAATAATTACAGCCAACTAAGTACATCATAAAATTCACAAGATAATTTCAGCCAAAATTACAATCAAATTATTTTAGCAAAAGCTGAAAGAGACCTAGTTTCTGTGGCTCTCTCTGTTTCTCAGAGATAGGCACAAAACACCAATATGATCTTTTCGTAAGAAGGCTTCATTTATTGAGCCTTTATGTTATCTTAAATTCCTACAGAATATGTTCACAAAGAATAATAATAGCAAAAACAACACTACACTGAAGTTATAATACAGTATATCCAAGAACACGCATTCTGACCTTCCAGTATCAAGCCCTGGTTTTCCATGAAACCCCATAAGTCTCAGAATCACTCAGAATTTTCCTCAAGAAAGATGGTGAGAAGTGGAATGAAGAACTGAGTTACTTTAAGTTTTTTTTCCCCCCACGATTCTAGCCAAACTCACCAACAGGGAAGCAATCGCCACTTGCAGAGTCTAGGTATAGTCACACAATCTGAGAATACAGAACACAGTCTCCATGATTTTCAGCAAACCACCACGTGGCCTGTTTCTAAACTCGCTTTTTCTGGAAATTGTCAGTTATTATCTGATTACTATAAGATTAGAAAGCTATTCAAGGAGACTATTATTAAACAAACATGGGAAAAGGAATCATAACCTATCAGCATATCTAAAAGTCTGCTAGTACATTGCAACTGACAAAAAAAAAAAAAAAAAAAAAAAGGAAAAAAAGATTTTGTAACTGTTTAGATCAAAGACATACATAATACATACTCAATAATTTTACTAAGATTTTTAACTGATGTAATTATTACCAGCATTCACATATCACCTTCCCAAGTACCTTTCCTGCAGTATAAGACAGTTGGCAGACAGGGAATTCACATGGACTATTCTAAGCTGCACAACAACTACTTCACTTACAATCATCTTTCATTTACAGTTAACATGATTCCTCCCCAGTTATGTAGTATGCATTTGTTCTGTATGCTGTCATAACGTAACGAACTCACCTGTAACAGAGCGACCACAACAACAGTGATTTTATTTTCTTCCACTGATACATTATTTGTGCTTTCTCATGCTTGTAAATTTTCTTTACTATTTCAATATTTCAAATACAAACTTTTTGACAGAAAAACAGATATTCAAAACAGCAGCTGTGACATTTATTTATGCCTAGCTCAATGACTCCCATGGTACTACTACTTTTTCCTATTTAATTAAGACAGTCAATATAATTTTCACTTCAGTGACAGGACTAACTTGCCTAAATAGTCATAAGCATTAAATATGCTTTCCATGTGATATAAAGTGCTCTTTCTCAAAAGGATACTTTATATACACATGTAGAGGACTGAGAGAGTGTCTTATTAATATTTATAAACATCTTTATGCATATCTTTAGTTATGTTTATGAATATCTCAAGCGTGGGAGACAAAGGGACATGGCCAACTTCTTTTCAGTGGTCTGGGGACAGGACAAGGGGAAACAGCCATAAACTGGAGCATAGGAAGTTCCAAAAGAAGTGCCTTCCTTTTGTAATTACAGTGGTCAAAGGGAGAGCACTGGATGTTGACTAACTTAAGTCTAGAAAGATTTTCATTATTATATCCTATCTACTTTGGGATAAATGTACTATATGAAGATTTGGATGTAGCACTGTCTAGACAACTGTCCTCAAAGAATTCAGCGGCAGTCAGTTACTACTGGCATTCCTCAGATGCTGATACCGAAGCTAAAATTCTGTAACATCCTTAATAAAACTGGAGCAATGGGAAAGAATGTACTCTTAGCAAGTTTGATACTGGCGTCAAATGTGGGGAAATGACAATACATTGAAGGGTCCACAGAGACTTTAGCAAGTCAGAGAAACAAAATTCATACGGCATTCAGAAAAGTAAAAAAAAAAAATTCAGTACCTTGGGGGGGGGGGCCCCCCCCCCCCAAACAACAAAAAACAAACAAGAAGAAACAAACTAACCCTCACAAACACCAAACATACAGTAATGTAGGCAGAAGACAAGTAACAATCCTACAGAAAACAATTTGGATTTCCAGAACACCATGAATCCAACATGGGTCACATGTGTAACCTTGCAGCAAGGAAGATTATCCACTTGTTAGTCTTCATCAGCAAAAGCACAGTCAAAAATCAAGAGCAATTATACTTTTTCATCTGAAACACAAGGTACGTGTGGAGTATTCCCTCTAGTCCAGGATCTTTTAGTGCAACAGAGAGATCAAACTAGAGAAAATAAGAAGGATAACTAAGATGGTGAGACAGTTTGATCATATGAAATAAAAGGGGGTGAAGGAACACTATTTCACCTTGAGAAAAGAGGGTAATTTATGAATGTAGCTACAGCCTACTTTCTTCTGAAGGTGGTGAAATAAGACAGAGCCAAACTCTTCTCTGAGGTGTTCTTCTGTTGTTCTACATTTTCTATACACTGAAACAGCTTGTCCAGGAAGACTCTGGAATCTTCATTACTGACAACAGTGAAACTTTGACCTAAATGGCACTGAGAAACATGCCCAAACTATGAAGTTGGCCTTACTCATTTCACACTGCTTAGGGTATACCTGAACTGTGAAACCAAATTCATAATCAAGTCTGCAGCTGCTCTGATGTTTTCTGTTTAAATGGACATGACATAAGGCGCTGTAGTATTTATTATGAATTAGGAGAGTATTCTTAGTGCAGGATGAAAAGAGCTTTCATTCATGACAGTGTGACATTTGCAAAATTGATTTGTTTTGACATGTAGATCACTACGGTTGTGGTTTGAACTAGTGTCTGACGTTAGTCAAAGTAAATTACAGTGGTTTTGCTTAAAAGCTTCCTATAGAACACTTGTTTTATAATGCAAATAACAATTGTTCTAGTAGAAAAAATTAAAAAAAAAAAAAAATACAGCAGGCATACTGACATACCTGAAAACAAAATTGTTAAATGAACCAATCTAGACTATTAAATGTTGATCACTGTCAATGATCTAATGTTTTCACATTTGAAGGGCTATTCACTGAACATAGGATAGAATTAAAAGTCAAGATCATTACCTGTGCATTTCATCTTAAGAGGAAAAAACAAAAAAGGAAGATGTCTTACTCCTGAAAAGGAAACAGGAATCACATCTCCAAATGAAAAAGAGTGAGAGACTACTGAAGGACAGTAGACTAGCTCACATGTCTCAAGTTATTTTAGAAGTACTAAAGGTCTTTTATCCATCTTCTTTCACAATGCATAAATTGATCAGATAGGTAAAGCAGATTAAGTTAAAAAGAGATGGCTAGTTTCCTATTGGATGAATCTTATTTCTGGATTTTTGTCTAATACCAAACTTTAAAGGTTTCAGTGGCTATTTCATGGAGATCCCAAAGTTTTGTACTCTTTTTTTTTTTTTTATTACTTAATCACAATTCAAAAAAAAAATACGGGGTCTTCAAAGGTTCATATCTACAAAACATAAAACACAAAATCCAAGATAATTATCCAAAACATTTTTCTTTCTTACATAACAAAACCTCAGGAACTAAGTTAAAGAAAGTCTTATGATTGATCACACAGACACTGAATAGCCCAACAAAGGGCTTTCAAATCATTTAAACGTTAACTCCCCTCATTCTATTCTCCCATGATAAACCAGATGAAGACACACAAGTACTACTCCCATGTTGGGAAAATCCCTTAGTTGTGAGATCCTCTGTTAACTGACACAGGTTTCTGCTCACCAGGCACCTCAGAAAGCCATGCAGTCTACATTTGATATTGAGCAATGTGCTCCCTCCTACTTCTCTGACAGTTTAGCAGTGACCACACACCCACATGGAATCTTTAATCTCTTTTGCTTTCTGTATCTCTTCTGTTATATTTGCCTTGGTTATTTGCCAGGTTTTCAGAGTTTGCCAGATGGTCTTCCTGTACTCTATTAGGCAGATCCTAAACAGCTTAATTTCTAAGATCAGGTGAAATCAAACCAATATGATCAACAAGTGGAGTACATATACAGAAGTTAATAGTTTCCACATATTCCTTTCATAAAGTTTTAGCTCAATAATATTAATAAAAAAAGAATTCCACAGAGAATTATTCTAAGCTAGAAAAACACTTATTTTTATTTCTTCTTCAAACTAATAATTTTTTTTTTTGTGTTGTATAGCAATTATAGAATCATATAGGTTGGAAAAAACCCTCAAAACCATGTCCGACTATCGGTCTGACCTACAACAAAACTACATCCCTAAGAATCATATCCACTGCATATATTAAATACATATTAAATACATACAAATATTAGATATCTGTATGTAATGTGACTCTACCACCTTCCAAGGTGGGCTGTTCCAATGCCTAATGACCTCTTCAGAGAAGAAATCCTCATTCACCTAATCTAAACCTGATGAAACTCGAGATAATTTCCTTGTACTCTTTCACTTGTCACCTACGAAAAGGGGCTGACATCCTCCTTACTGCAACCTCCTTCCAGGTAGCTCTATAGAGCAACATGATCTCCTTTAAGTCTCCTCCAGGGTAAAGAGCCCAGTTCACCTATTCTTTCACATGATATTCTTTTCCATGGATTTTTACGTATAACTACTAAAAAAATTGATTTTCTCCTTTTGAAATAAACATGGTATTCAAGATGTTGTCCAGTCATCAGCTCTGCGACATTTATTTTCACAGTTTCTTGCAGAATTGCTCTGTATCCATCCTAATATGTCTGCTCCTTCCTTTAAACTGCCCAATTTGATATGCAGCCCTTTCCCATCATAATTACAATTAAATTTAACTTACAACTCGGAGAGGAAAAAATAATGAAAGTTATTTGTTCCAAAGCAAACTGTACTCCATTTGTGAGCACTGCAAACACCACCACCCTGTTCACTTTCCTAGACAAGTTTTCCCCCTAGTCTTATCCACACTAGGCTAAACTCATGATTTTGCAAGAGCTATAATTTTCCATCTTGGAATAGTCTCTTTGGTTTGCAATAATTAAGGAAAATACAATATCAATTCTGAGAGAACTCATATCAAAGGTTTTATTCCGAAGGACAAATCTAGAACTCATACTATCTATAATCTTTCAATTTTTCTTCTAATGATTAGTGCAAAAAAACAAGAAACAACAACAACAAAACGAGCACCATAACACTGTACTGTATTCTAGCAGATTTTCTTTTCCAATTTGTTTGCAGGACGGTATATGTCTTTTTAGAGTGTACATATGGTGAAAAAAACAAAAACAAAAAGGTCTTTCCTTTTAAAAAGGAAGTTTAAACTAACAATTAGCTTCTAATCTTCCCATTAACTTTACATAGACCCTACATTAAATAAACTAGGCTATAAGCACTTTTAATTTGAAAATAAAACAAGATCAAGCTGATTTGAATATTCTTAGATAACAACATATTAACACTAATAATGAGTTAAGATTTTTTTTGAAGAATGGAATGAAACAGCTCAACAGCTTCAATTTGCATTTTAATACATTTCTGCAGATTGATATTTCAAGCCAAGGACATCATAATGTGTTTACTTAGAAAGAAAGAACCAACATTATTAAAATGCTAGTGTAAGAGGAAAGGGATTATGAAAGGTATTTTAAATATTCCCATAGTTGATATTTATCTCTATCACTACCATGACTCTAACCCGAGTTCAGGGACATCTGAAGCCTTAAATCAACATTTAGTACCAGTAGGTAAATCTGATAGTTAACGGTACAAAAAGGTGCTTAATAAAAAGAAGATTTTATTGTCCACTAATGAAGATGCAAGAAATCAGTAATATCAGCATCATTTTCAAGTGTTAAACACTGTCTATGAGAAAGCAATTATCATGGTTTTAATATGTGCCCATATAGATCCAAAAGAGCAGTACCACTTATTTTCTAATCATGCTAATAAAACCATAAACATTAAAAATGTATCTGATTACCTACTATTGGTTTCCTTGCCATTTCCATTTTCAGTGACTAATGAATATCAGAAGCTAAGGAATAATTTAAAAGTCCACAGGTAATTACTGAAAAGTAAACTGGATTACTAGTCTGTGATTTATAACAGATCAAGTTAAATGATCTGTACAAGATTGCTACTGTTATTCAGCACTTGCAGTTGCTTTACCAAAGAACTGATAAGAATTTCCAGTGTACAAAGATAAACAAGCTTGGGTACTTTTATATGTACTAATACTCTTGCAGTAGCATACTATACTGTCTTCAGTTTAAGAGTATTTTAAATATTTAGTAAATAGATTATATATCTTCATATTTATTAAAATAATATTCTGGACTGCAGTGCTTGATTTCTGTGTCTCATGGCAGTACCTGCCATTGCACCTTGTTCTTTTACTTTAAAGATAAAATGTTAATGCTTCTATACCCTAATAGGCCATTTTTGTTGTTTTACTGTTTCTTTTTAAGTATCTCAAATCCAAACAATGATACAAATATATCTAAAGTGATCTTCACTTCGCAAAGAGCTATACCATAAAGTCAGAAAGATATTGCAAGCTTCATGGTGCATATCAGCCTCACCAGACTTACTTCATAAGCAATCACATGCCTTCACATTCATCATGGTTATTAAATTCAAAGGGCTTTGTTTGGTTGTGTTATTAAGGGCAAATTTACATAAACACCCAGAAGCACAGAAGAACAGTGACAGGCCAAGGAACCACAGTTACCTCAAGCACCAGAGCAAACCAAAATCCCTGATCAAGCTCTCTCCAGGGCTGAGAAAGTAGATGGGTTAATCAGCTCACTGTTCTGTTGTTACTGTTGTTCTACCAATGAACAGTACTGTCCCACTATGGGACAGGCTCTCCTATCATCTTACTGACGGAGAACTTTACCTTCAGTTTTCAAAATCAAGAACAGCTTTGCCACATTTCCATTCTTTCAGTTTTAAAGATGCCAATATTATGAACAAATGGCAAATCAATTGACAGAACTGAAACTTACCTACTGGAAAAATACTACACTGTTGAAAATTGAAAACCTGGTAATAAAAAGTAATCAGAAGCAAAATCTGGGGAATTCTCACTTTGCTTTGAGAACATCTTTTCATTTATTCCAGATCATAGACCATAATACTTATAAAGTGTAGCATTACAAAAGTCCTACTTTCTACTTGTCTTATAATGTACTTATATTACATGTATGTACTTATATAATACATATGTACTTATAAATCACTAGAAATTCTGAAGTTTCTGGTAAACAAGATCAATGGACAATCTATCCCAAGAATAGGCATGCAAAGATATATGTACACGCATATCCTGAGACATTCACTGAGTTTCTGAAATTACTTTCAACAAATCTAGAGAAAATGGAAAGTAGTCTGATGTGTCTCAAGGTGAAAATCCTAATTATAAAAACACTCCCCCAAAACCACTATCAATGCTACTTTTTGAAATCTTAAATGTTCCACTGTCAGAACTTACACTAAATTATTGCTTACCAAACATTAACTCAGTTTTAACCTGTCTACTTTGGTCTAGAGAGTGGCTTAAGATAATAATTTTTAACTTGATGTATTTATACTTAAACTATTTAGAGCAGAAAGTTAATTTATCACTTTTTTTTTCCCTTGAGAAAGCTCATATAAAACTGAATATTTCAATAAGTAATACAAGGGTGATGAATTATAAGATCTGAATACTTACTTTGTTGATTCAACATTGGAACAGAGAAATGCTTTAGTTTAAAGTTTTAGATGATATTTGCATATTTTTAGAATCTTCACCTACATTAAAAATGTGGATAAACACATTTTGTAGCAATCTTGAAAACTCGGTGAGAAGAAAGTTTTCACATGACTACATACACGTAAAATTAAGACATTCAGAGTACAGAGATCTTACTGAAGCACATGGAGTTTTGGTTCTACTTGAAAAAAAAAAAATCAAATGTATTTTGTTAAATACACAATATTCAAAGACCAGCAAATACAAAGTTCACAAGTTTGGCAGAAAAATGATGCTTAAAACATAGCTAAGTAAAGAACTACAGTGGGTTAATGTGCTGACATTGAAATAAAATGAACCAGAGAAGGGGAAATTATTATTTGTACATATAACAGTTATTGGAAGTACAGGACTGATTCAAAGCACATGGACAGATATTTGTTACTGGAAATCTTATTAGTCCTATCAGAAATACACTTTAAGTGCATTTTTTCTAGTACATTTACTGAATAAGTAACCCTTGTGAAAATCAGCTTTGGCCTGCTGCCACCCGCTTACTTCATTTGCTGACTTTTCATACTCAGCACTTCAGATTTATGTAATGACTATTTACAAGACAGGAATTTAAAAGGATGAACAGATATTAGGAAAGTCACTCATGAACAGTACAGTCTTTAACCAAAAAGAAAGTTACTTCAGACACAGTGTAAAACAACAAATGCTGGGATCCATATTCAAGCCTAATCACCCTAAAGCACAGGTAAGTTTTCTTTGTCTTGATTTTATCTCTCTAAACCTCAAAAATACATGTGTTTAACACTGTCTGAATAGACACATCTGATTATAACCCACTCAGAAAAATTGAAGAGAAATACTGCAATGAAGATTAATGGAGAACAGAAAAGTAAAAACATTCCAAGCTACCAGGAAGGACATCAGCAAACCCTGCTGTAAAATACTGATACACAAAACTAATGAGACATCACATCTCAGAAAATATAGCTTTTAAGCCCAATAATATAACACCAAGTAATCTTTAGATCAGATAATATAAAGCATGGTACTAGCTTCTGTAAAGACAAAGATGGCACTGATCAGTGGGTATAAGTTTCTATGAACAGAAGCTGCAACATTGCTGGAATACATTATGTACCCTTTTTCTAAGGTTATATGTTCTTATTTTTATTCAGTAATTTAAATTTCTAGGGCAGATCAGGATTCTGAATAGCCAGTTGTAGAAAAAATAAAAATACAATGCAAAAGACATGAGCACTACAAAAAAATAAAAAACAAAAAACAACAAACTCCATGTTCTACTAATGACTAAACACAAAATTTACCAAAATGCTGATAACATAAGGAAGTTTCACAGTGTTTCTGAAGCTCATTAAACTGAAACTCCTACAGAGAACACGTGCTGGGTATGCTGGCTTAACTGTAGAGACAGTAACTTCAGGTCTTCCTGAAGTGCCCAAAATAATTCCTGAAACACCTTTCATCTTTCAAGAACACAAGTAAAAAGAAACAAAAGCACATTAACAAGTGACAAAAAAATAGAATAGAAACCAAGCACACAAAAAAGGGAGAGGCATTGCAACCATAGCAGAGAAGCTCATTTTCTTTGCCTTTCCCCAATGCATTGTGCGTCTTCATAGTACAGCCTGTGAACCCATATGTTCTGGTGTCAGGGCACCTTGTAAGCATTTCTAACTAACTCCATTTCCTCTGGAGGGAACAGGAGCTGAAAGCAGCTGGAACTGAGGGACTCCGGAACTTGAAATTAGACGTAAGTTACAATGTGTTAGATCTGTGTCTTCACAAAAATTGCTATCCTTAGAGTCTTAATGCATACTGACATTTCTTGAAGTGCCACTGCTTTGCACAAGGAAGCAGCACAATGCACCCTGGTTGCCACAGAAACCAGGACAGTTCACACAGGTTTTATTTCAAATTCCTCTGCAGTGCTGAACAGCACTGCTGCTGCATCACAAAGCATGCTTGATAGTGAAGGATCCCGCTCCTATGTCATATCTGCAAGGTCACAAAAATAAAAAAGTCCACTACACAAGAATTCCGTTCAATTTTAACTCACCTGCTGTATTAATATCAGCATCAGAAAGAGTCCTATAAATAGAAAAAACTCCACCAATCCTCTACCAAAAATATATATAACATTATGTCTGTTGTGCTTCACTACACAGGGAAAGAAAAGCTTTTCTCAACTGTTTAATACATGAGACTCTGTCCATTGCAGTATTAAAGGCTGACAGTACTGGGTCATTTTTTGCACACCTGGAAAACATGTGAAACAAGAAACATTGTGGTAAGTTACTAAAAATAGTATTAGACAAAAAGAACATAACCTTGCTATATGCAACCCAGGAAGTCTAGATATAACCAGCCTCTCATTTATCCTATGACCAGGAGCTGCCACACTTGTGATTGCCCTAGCAGAGCTAAGCAGTTGGAAGCTTGAGCAACACGCACAGGAACCTGAGTTCACAGCAGGAAGAAGGGCTGCAGCCTCCACCTTCCTTCTTGCTCTTCAGCAATCTCAGATTTCACATGATTTGTTACAGAAGGTTCAAGTCACATCTGGTTGCAATAATACTATCGAATGAAACAAACGCATCCTTCTCTAGAAGAATTTCTACACATTGACCATTGTTGTTCATATTCTTATAGAACTATAAAAATCCAATTCTGCTATTAAGGACTAAAACATACCTTTGTGTTTTCCACCTTGTTATGCTAATGTGTGAAGTAGTTATTATATTATTATTACAGTTATTATAGCTGTTACAAGGTTTTAATCACTTGAATGAGTGAATATTTGCTTTTGTAGTAATAAACTACCCATTTGTTCAAAACTAGCTGAAAAATATGGCACAATACAAGGACAATACCATTAAACCACCAATGATTCAAAACTTACTTTAAGACTTAAGACTTTGCTATGTGACTTTTGAAAAGTATAAATGAAAAGGCAGTATAACTACAAAAACTGCAAAATAAAAACCAAAAATATTCTTCCATCTCCTGAGGAGGCAGCCAATATGATGCAGCCTTCTTCCTTAAGATCAAATGCTGGATTTGCTGGTTAATCCCCACTATCTGCAACAAGGTCTGGTCAAGTTGAATCAAATACAATTTCAAACATCACTGAAACTGTCTTCCCTTCAGAGAACACAATCAGACACAAGACTGAAAACCTATTCACAATCAGAAGAAGATTAACAATTCTCCTGTTACACATAGCAAGAGGATTACAAAGGGTCTTCCCAACTAACAGGCCAATTTCTTTTCACTCTCCTCACCACATTCTCCCAAAGCACTCTGATAATTAGTCAGGTGTCAAGAATACGTTAGTTCGCAGAACAAAACAGTCTTATTTTTTTCTTCCAGTGCATTAGATTATTAAAGAAAATATTGAAAAATACTCTACTCTTCTCACCATGAGATTGAATACAGAATATATAAAGCAAGGAAAATTTATAGTAAGAAATAGCTAACTCAAAAAATAGGAGAGCAGGTTCTAGCCTACTAACTCCCTCCAACACCATTTTGTTTTTTATGAATGATTATACTTTTTGTTGACTACAACACTTACACATTAACAAATGTGAAAACAAACAAACTAGAACTTGAAACAGTGCATCCCAACAATAGTTGTGAACTGATACCATTCGAAGATAACATTTTCCCAGCGAAATTCTAGAGAATAATCAGGAAGCGTCTTCACTGCCACTACTCATGGCACGATTGTTATAAGATAAATGCTAAAAGATGATACTCTTCTATGTCTGTAAGCATATTCAGTTCAGTATTGCAGTACAATTGCAGTATATAAACTTATAATAAATAAACATGGCAAATGATTGTGGAATTCACAATTTTAAATAAGAAAAAAAGAAAAAATTACAATGATACACAAAGACATGTAGTGCCAGATGCCCACTAAAACGAGTAGCTGTCCATGCTTATCTCAAAAGTCAAAGTATTCCAAAGATCATTCCGGAAGTTATATAAAGCATTCACCTATGCAACGACAGCTAAATTTATGGCTCAAGAGATTATTATTTTTATTGTGAGAGTTCAACTCTAAATAATTTACTTCATTGGAAATTACATATTGCATTTTTCAACACATTTTTAACTACAAATATAGAACAAGATGAAATCAGAGAAAATTTCTGAAATGTAAATTAATTTGACTTTTAGCTTTCATAACCGAATAATTACATAGAAGATAAAAAAGAACATCTATGTGCAAAAGAAAAAAAAAACCCTAACAATTTCTCTTCAAATATATGATTAATTCCAAGGACTAGGAAACAGTTATCTAATTGGATAACACTACTGTAGAGGCTCTGAATTTAAAGATGCTATCTGTCAGTCACTTAAATTTACATACCTTTAAAACCTTACGAGTTTAAACTGCATCACACTTGCAGAGGCTCAGCAAGTTGCTACCCGCTAGCAGGATTTCAGTGAACAATTCTGAATCTCTATCTATATCTTATGACACAGTAAGCTACAAGATAATATATTTAGTAGCAGAATTTAAATTCAATGAGTTTTTTCCGTTTTTCATTTTCCTCACTGTAAAAACTTTAAGATTAAAAATGTCAATATTTAAAATAATCTGAAAAGACATACTTTTAGGTACACAAAATGTATTTTTTATGTTGCACTTGTACAGGCTAGCCTCTTGATAACAGTCACTAATTAGCTCTTACAAACATTTGCAGGCACGTATAAATAGGTATATTTTTGGCCAATTGTGAATGCATGAGATTTTCTCTTCTTTCCAAAAGACAAATATCTTTCTGACATTCAGATATTCTTAGTGTCACAGGTCCACTTTGGTAGTTTGCAAATATCCTTCAAAACCTTGTTTTATATACAAAAGTTCTGTGGACACTGAACTAATTGAAGTATGCACAAGTAGAAACAGCAAATAAGCATAGTTTATATTTGGCGGTTGCATGCAGTTCTGCATTGCAGGGTCAAATTTAATGTCTGCATGCTATAAAAATTGACTTTGTTAGAATTGACTTGAGATGGATAGAATTGACTTTCGTGGTTAGGATTCAGTCTATAGTGAAACACTGAACAAAATCCTGTATGCCACGCAAATAACAATTTGCACCAGCAGAGGTGATCTACTGTCACTACCTCCACTTCTGAAAGAAGCCATTCATTGTCCCGCTGTGCTCACATTCACTGTTTGGTCTCCATCAACATTCACCAAGCACTGATAATGGTCAGTGAAAGCAATTATGTGTAAAGGAATATTTGTGGGAAGTCTTAACCTCCACTACCATGCCACCAGCATCTGCCTTTGATGTTGTGAGCCAGTACATAATAAATGTATAAATACATAATAAAATAGAAGGCATTACTTTCAGAAGAGCCCTTGTATAAAGATAGATTCTTAACTGTACTTTACAACTTCAGAAAATTAGCTGCAGTCGTTATTTTAAAAGAACCAGGAGACTATCAAGGCAAGAGTATAAGTTCATCTTGCTACATTGTAAGAGCAAGACCATTCTCAGAGCCCCATTCACAGCTTCTAGGGCATCACCACCCATACACTGGCTGTGCCCATGTAAGCAGTTTACATGGACCTAGTACTTAAGCAAAGGCAAAATCTGTCAATTTCCTCATTTTACACATCATTTAGAGCAGTGATCTGTGAGTTAGATATGGAGTGTGTTTCTCCAATAGAGAAATTTCATCTGAACATTTGAGTCACTGCAAGTGGCAAAATGAAAGTATCATCTCCACAATAAGCATACACTCAGTGGTTCAAGGATGAATCAATGTTTTTCTGTGCTTGCATGTAAAATCACTTATTAGTGTACCATTCTTTTAAAAAAAACTAAACAAATTTTGGTTTTGAAAATTTATATATATTAAAAAGCATGCCAGCAAAGCTTCACAGCTGAAAAAAAGCAGTATCAAGTTCTAGTTGCTCTGTGAGAATACTGCACAAATCTAAAGCACTTAATTTTTTATAGATTGAAAGAAAAGTACTTCAGTTCTCATTACAATATATTCTCCCCTCCTCCTCCTGCTGCTGCTGCTGTCTCTGCTTATATTTTTCTTCCCTATATCCTTTCCTGCTGTTTCTTCTTTCCCCTACCCTGCTGACTTCCAGCTACTTCATTCCATTGTCCAATTCATCCTGTGTCATTATCAACAGATCTCCTCACACAATCTTCAATTACTACAAAAAAGCTCTCAGAAATAATTTAACAAGAATTTTTATTTTCTTATTCTAATTACTTCGCTGTGATTACAGCCAAAACACTTTGAGACAATACTTGAAGATTATAAAAAACTTCTTTTCTATGAACCATACTTTCTATTTGGAGTTTGTCTTAAAGTCTTATTTCTCTCAAGCAGCCCTTTTCACTTCATTTTTTATCATTTACAGGGACTTAAAAGGCAACAGAGATGTGACATCTGAAATCGGTGATGAATGAGCTATTGATGAACACACCCAGGACATCTGGTAGCCATTCCCATTCAGCCCAGTAATACTGCCATTATCTTTACTGATGTTTCAGACATCAGTAAAGGTAACCAACGTGCTAAAGGAGTTTCAACGTTACAACACCCAGTTTCAACCTTATTGAGAAATGATATGTCATTTTAGGCATATCCAGAAGTGCTATAAAGAAAGCATGTCATGAAGAAGCAAGGAAAAAAATTACATTCATCCAGAAAAGTGAACTTAGAAAAATCTCAATCTGATCAAGTACCTCACCTTTTGCCAAATTGCCTTGATGAGCTCAGTGAAATATTTAGCATGAGTTTATTCTTCAGTTGTTACCCTTGTTCCAGGACTGTTAACCTATACACCTTGGCATTAAGAATAGAACCCTAGATGTGAAATTTTCAAGACATTTACATACAGCATGATCTGTTATGGAAGAAAATGAGTTGCTGAAAGAAAAAAAAAAAAAAAAAAGGCTTTAGGTCTTCCATGAGTCTTCTAAAGCTAATTAAGAAAAGTTATATGAACCTGTTTTCCTGGGTAAAGTAATGAAGCAGCATTGCTATTTTCAGCGTGACATACAAGGCATAGAAAAGAAAAATATTTAAAATGCTGCTTGACATAACTTGATACCAATATGAACTGAATAAAAATAATCTGCTGTTTCTATTTTAATTTCCTGTTTTCTCTTCTTAATCTACATCCTTGCCTCTTTATTGCTGCCCTACTATTCTGAGTTTTTTTTCAACCCCTTCCAGTGTTTATGTGAAATGCTGAAGCTAGAATTACAACCATATAACCCAGTGAAGAGAGAATAAAATAAAACAACATTCATTCTGCATCATCACTCCCATGCATCATCTGTGACTGCTGATTGAAGTTGAGATACTTGTGCAGGATTAAGCAGTCTTTTCTTTTTTACTAGTCTGGCTCCATGACTGATTTGCATACTCTGCTGACAGAGCTGCTTTCTCCAATAGTCACATGCAAAATTTAATACATGCAAAGTTTGATAGGAACTCCATTGAAGCTTATAGAAAATTAACCCTACACTACACTCCAGACAACTTTTTTGTATCCATTGTATAGCCTTAAAATTGAAGGCCTACAGCTAAACAGCCCTTTATTGCTCATTTTTACTTGTCCTTTGAAGCCCCAACTATTTTTTGTATGTAAGTCTGTACAATTTATCAGTCTCTTGTAAAAGAAAACAACATGCTGATAAACTACTTTTTTTTTTTTTTTTTTTTTTTTTTTAATATAGAGAGAAGACTAATCCTTTTGGGAACCATTCACAATCAAACAATACAAAAGAGACAGGCTTTTCAAAGTAAAATAGGGGAGAATATCATAATGCAGTTCATCCTTAATCTTAATAAAAATCCCTGCATCTCTTAACGAAAAATCTTAGTACTTAAGAATTACACAGCACATTCCATTTCAGTTTCTCATTAGTAATGCCCATTAAATTTTATATAGCATCTATTGGGTTCCGCTCTTTGTGTTTTAGTGTACCCCAGGATACCAATGGCCTTCTTGGCCCCAAGGGCATATGATGACTCATGGTCCACCTGTTGTCCAGCAGGACACCTAGGTCTCTGTAGAACTCCTTTCCTGGTGTGACAGATATCCCTCCTATCTTTGTATCATCAGCAAACTTGCTAAGCGTACATTCTATCCTTTCATCCAGGTCATTGATGAATAGTTTGAACAAAATGGGACCCAGCACTGACCCCTGGGGAGCATCTCTAGCTACAGGCCTCCAGCCAGTCTCTGCTCCACTGATTACCCTATGAGCCCTGCCAGCCAGCCAGTTTTCAATATACCTCACTATCTACTCATCTATCCCACTCTTCCTAAGTTCACCTACAAGGAGGTCATGTGAGACAGCATCAAATGCCTTACTGAAATCAAGAAACAGAACATCTAGTGCTCTTCCCTCATCTACCCAGCCAAATTAAAGTTTAAGAATGACTTTTTCACTGTCACTCTGCAGATCAGAAGTTTATATTCAGAGTGACTTGCTTGCAACAGCCAAACTGACTTCTTACGCTCTTGAAATTCTTCTTTTTATTTGTCAAACCTTGCTCAGACACAATATAGGTGAAAGGAAGGAGAAAAGGTTGCTTCCATGCTCAGTCATCATTCATACTATTAAATACAAATCAGAGTTAGATCACAATTTTTTTGAAGTATCAAAATGTTTTTTTTCTTCCCCAGCACAAAGTCCTATTTGTAGGCTTATTTTTTTTTCCTTATAGCTATTTCAACTATATAATAGGACAACTGAAAAAATGAAAGCAATCTAAGAACTCTCAGAAGAGCAACACAAATTCTCAGTCTTTAAAAACACTACAGTCACCTTGATCAGTAATACGTCAAACTGTACAACATCCTCAACAGAATGTATGAGTTTCTGAGATCATTGGTCAGTTCAGTCCAGCTCATTCTCACTGGTGTTAATGCAGGATACAATAAGATATACTTCATTCCTGAATACACAAAGTGTACACAATACAATATTTCTCATATAAGTCGGATACAGTTTCATTGTTTTCCTTCTGAAATTTCTGTTTTCCAACTGAAAAGCTTTTGAATCTTAAGGTATTCCACCATATTTGGCCCGAGTGTCATGGTTTCAGTCTGATATTTATAGAAATCTGAAGTTTCAACTGGAATTTCCTCTAGCTATGTATAACACAGCTAAAATGTGTCCTATTTTTACAACTTTCTTATACTCATTTGGATATGAATAAATAGAAGTGTTTATTTTAGAGAAAAATATTTTTGTTAGTAAATGCATTTTAGCAAACTTCAAGTTGCATGCCACTGTTCAGTTTAGCTTAGTGTCACTTCCAGCTAGAATCCTACACATTTCTATAGTCTCTGCTGGGGAAAAATATTATTCCTTTCAATTCCAAGCTATATTATATGCCATTAAAACTTAAGCTTTAAAAAACAATAACAGTGGTTACCAAATATTTATAAGCATAAATATTCTATTACACCTTACAGCACATGCAAGTAAAGCAATCTTTTACAGACCTTTTGCTCCTGAGCTAGATCTTCCAGCTTTAGAATAGGTCTATATAATCTGTTTCTTCCATTTAGGCAGATTTATCATATGGAAATATTCAGGTAAAAAAAGTCAGTGGTGACTCATTACAACTAAACTATGCTTTCTATCCAGAGAATTCATACTTGACAGCAGCAGTGAAATTTTTAAACAAAGGGAAACAAACCCTCCATTCCTGTACTGAGTCTTTTGCTGTTAACAGCTTTCAGGCCCATTAGAAGACATTATATCGTGGTCCCCACTACAAAAAAAATGAGCCTTCCTTATATTTATTTCATGGTATAATGTTACACTTGACCTTCTGTGCTCTACAATATCGAATTTTTATTGAATTTTCATCTTCTACCCTTAGAGCAGTATACTATTAAAATCATTTTGTAGTGTACTTAGGGTGTCTGTTCATTTAAATGCATACATTCTTAATACACACATCCACAAGTACAAGAAATCTTACTATTCTTGTTTAATGTCTTAGAACACCTGGGGAAATGGGAAAATTTTTTTATTATGCACAAATTTACAGTGCACATCAAATTGTACAAAACAATCTTTTTTTTTATTATTTTTATTTTCATTTGGCACTTCACTATTGCATCTCCATGTTTCTTTAATATGGAGAAAACTGGAAATGTACCAGATCTGTTAGGGTTGAGTTCTTCCACATATTCACAAAGCAGCGAAGTCCATAAAAAAAAAAAAAAAAGGAGTCAAAGCTTCTGTACAATACCCTAGCAGCACTGAGAGTTCAATATATACAGGCTACATGAGATATAATGTAATTCTGTCTGAAGATGTTTAAAAGATATCTACTGTAATTTATCCACATTAGTAAGCCACGACAACTGTGGTTTTCAGTTAATACTAAGAGCTGTAAGTCCAATATCAAATACTTAAGTTACCCTCTGCTATTTGCATAATTGACATTTTCGTGGTTTGAAATATAAATTTACAAAAAATTAATACTTGATAGCATTAATTTGTGCACAGCAAAAGGGTAGAAATAGTAAATTACATAGCTTAAATGATCAAAAATCTTGTGTTAGGCAAACTTTATTCCAGTTTCTGATAAGGAGACCGTTCAAGCATGACAAGAAGAAAGGGGTCTGGATGATATTTAAGAGAACCAAGTTTTCACTGCACATATAGCTTTATGCACGCATGTCTCTTCACTCTTATTTTCCTATTTACCCCTTCACATATGATTATGCCTCGACTGGCATGCAAGACATTACAACAGCTCTTTACTAAAAGACAAGTTGAACTAAAGAGTAATTTTAAAGACTTATAAAGATGAAGATAATTTTACAAATTACGCTACAGTCCAACTAACCTCTTTTCACATTTTCAACAAAATAGTCCCCTTTGGCTGACAATGCATCAGGCTTTTTTTCTCTCCCTGCACCATGCTTACTAAAATAAAGTTGTGAAAGTTCCACTCCCATGCTTCAGCCATAGGATGAAGTCAAATATCTTTCTGGAATAATTATAAAAACCTCAAGAACAAGGAAATGTTACAATATTGAGAGACTACTTTGAACATTATATACAAGTATGCTATCCTCAACATTTCTTTAAAGTAGGTAAGAAAGTGCATAAATGACTTATGAAAACTCACTTCAAACCAGCACATTAAAAATTATTAGTTTGCTCTAGCAGGAGATCACTAGGGCTTCCAAAATAATTCTACACATGATTGTATTTGAACATGGTGAACAACAATTTACATTAGCTTTTCATTTCCCTACCTGTAGAGAGACAGAAAGTTTGACGGGGGAAACTGATAGTGATCAGAGAGAGAAAAAAATCACTCCTAGGAACAGCTACAGATTAATGCAATGACCTTTGATTTTGTTCTATCTCTAGTTAATGTGGCATTTCTGTAAAGAAATAAATATTTCAAACTCTAAACCTTAGAAGAATTGATTTTTTTTATTCTTTTTTTTCCTGAACTGTTCTCACTAGTTTGCCATCTCACCATCAGTCAAAATAAAAACAAGATTTGAATCTCAATACATGCATCCCAGGCATAGGGCTGTATCTCAATTTACAACTATTCAAGGCAAATTCTCGGATTCCAAAGGATTCGTGCTGCTAGAAGACATGAGAAATCATTCAGACAGATATCAAATTCCCCAAAATTGGCAGAGAATTATGTTTTTGACAAATTTTCTCTGTAATAGATTAGAAAGTAGTGGACTCTTCCATCGGGATATGGGCTATATTCATTTCTCATCTATTAATACTTGCTACAGGATATAGAGAAAACAATTGTAACTAATAAGATACTGTCTGAAAATTGAATGATGCACTGAAAATAGCTTTGAAATAAAGATTTTTCCAGCTTCGCTTTGTACAAATTAATATTCTTATTACATCTATTACAGAAAATAGGATAGGGAGAATGGAAGAAAACCATGAGAAAAAATAGAATGATAAGAAAGTTGAATTAATTCAGTAGTTATTGGTAACTCACAAACAACATAGCCATTATTTGCCTAAAAGAATGTTAATTTACCACCAACATTACTTCAGCATTGCTTGAAAATTATTCATAGTCACTTTCAAAACAGACAAGTAATTACATGTAAAAAGTTAGAAATGGAATAGATCAACAAGCAGAAGAAAGGCATCCCATCAGACCACAGTATGCCTACTAATATTTTAAGAGAAACATCCATGAGCAGAATAATTGTGAACAAAACTACTATTGTTATTAAGTGTAGCATTGCTGCAGATGCCAAAAAGGAGAAATAATGAAACAAACATGGGAACAAAATAAATGAATACAAAATGAAATTCTGCAGAACGACATTGGTTAGTGTAAGAAAATATCTCACACATGCACAGCAGTTATATATTTGTTGCAGTTTATACCAGCAGGCAGCTCAGCACCATAGGGACATTTTATCTCTTCCCCTGTTAGACAAGGAAAAAAACTGTAAACAAAAGAGAACTTAAGGATGAGATAAAACTGTTTATTAAGACAGAAAAGAAAAATAGAAACAAGAATACAATCATAATTACATATAGATATCTACAATGCAATTACTCATTTTCAACTAACAACCACTCACCAATCAATACCTTGCAATGTTCCACCAAGACCGAGCCAATTCCCAAGCAGTAGCTGTTCCCTTCCTACTGTATGTAGCTTTAAAGTCTTCCATATGGTGTCACTTGGCCTAATTCAAGCAACTGTCCCTGTGTCTGCTGCATAGATGCAGCTTTTCCCTACTGAGTGGCCTCACCTGACCCTGGGTATGCTCCCATCACTCAGCAAAAAATAAACAAAACATTTTAGTGTACTATTAACATTGTTTTGCTGAAACCACAATAACTTTTAAGCCTTAAATCAGAAAGAGTAACATGGAGATAATATTGGACAATACCTAAGAATATTTTTATTAAGTTAGTGTTATAGCTGTTAGCTGAAAAGTTTCAGCAGAAATAATTCTCCTAGAAACATCAATTACATTTGTATACTGTCCAGCCCCAACAGGACTAACAATACTACTCATGATTTACCAGTGTACAGAGCTTATCTCTTTCCAAGTGCTGTGTCTGTGTTGCTGTATCATAGATTTAGGGTTGCTTTTCTTCTTTTGATCAAACAGAGCATAGGAGCATTTTAATCTTTACCAATATTTTTAAAGATATGCATATTTAATACACCATAATTTTTCCCTTCAAATATACAGGAAACCGTTTCTTCTGTAAGTCTTCTGCTGTTCATTGATCCAAGTCCCACATGGCAGAATAACTCTTAGGTCAAAACTTGAAACAGTTATATAAAACAAAATAAAAAATTAAGAGCTGCATTCTTTCCAAATGAATGAATAACAAGAGCAAAATACTTTCTGTCATCTAGTAAAAAACATAAAATTCTATTATACCCTCAAAATTGCATATTACATACAGGGAATAATTTAAGCATCTTAATAATTTACAGCATAATAATGATTTGTAAAACTGAATTATTGATGAAAAATGCTATTCTTTAAAGGAATAATAAATCAGAAGTTCCATGTCTGTATGCACTAGTTTCATCTTATTTACAGAATTCATATCATCCTTAGAAAAGCAGTTACCCCAGCAGAAAATCTTCACTGCATAAGGGTTCCTGCTTATTAAAAAAGGATACAGCAAAATATATAATACACTACCATGTTTTATTTATGGGACGGTCTTTTTCCCACTCACCACTGTTCACAGCCTTCCACTGCTATCACTGATGCTTCTTTTGGGGGTTTACTCCTTATGCTTTGGCTCATTCATTAAGATAATTTTTAATGGGCTTCTGTGAAAAGGCTTTGGTAACCATGAGGCTGTGTGAGTAGGAGCTCAATGGTACTCCATATCAGATCAAAGCAGCTCCAGCTGCCCTAAGGGAACCCAATGCTGGCACAGCTGAGCTGTGAGCATGCCTCAGAGAGAGCAGATTTGAGAAAGAGGAAAATCTGCTGTGCTACAGCAGCTGGGAGAGAGAAGCAAGAGGTGTAAGAGAACAGCCCTGCAGGCACCTGGGTCAGGACTCAAGCTAGTCCCCTTATATAACAATCTCAGTTTTTACCATATGCACATCAATGTGGACAAGGAAGCAGTAATGTAATAATATGTCTTACAGCACTGAGAAATATCATTTTTTAGAACTTCTTGTTTTAAATATTCCGTTTTTCTAGATCTCCTGTTTGTACAAGCTTATATGCGTATCTTAATATTTTCATACAAGCAAATTTTACTTTGAAAATATTGAATCAGAAACTAAAGAAAGCTTTCATGCTCTCCTTTGGCACACACTAATTGGTTTTCTTCCTGAGACCTGAAATGAGAGTTCTGACACTGTCTCAAGTGAGTTTTTAAAGCTTTTCATGTTATGTTCATAATTCCCTGAAAGTTCCTTCCATCTACATTTTCTGTATAGAAAATGGTGATTTAATATGCAGAAAATACTAGCTTAATACTTTTTTTATTAGAATGATTATCTTTGTTTCACTTTCTTTTAAAATTATTTTACAGATCTGATTAAAAATAGACACAAACTAAGTATTAATTATAATAGTTTTATCACTAAAAAATACACTCCTTTTATAAGAAAACTGAGGGACTACATGAAGGAGCCTGTATTTGTTGTTGTTTATTCTATATATGCTTAGTTAATTTCTTAGGATCAGAGAAAAAAACAGCAACAAAAACACTGTATTCCAGATGTAGAGAGAGTTTGAGTTTGAATGTTTGAGGACAGTCTTATCGTAAACCATTACCCTCAAGAAAAGATGCTGTCATTTTGTAACTAGTGTGAAGCTAAAAGCTTCCACCCTTGCAAGAGATTAAAAAAAAAAAAAAAAAAAAAAAAAAAAAAACACCTCTCCTAATGCTTCATAAAGCATCTGAAATTCCTTCCACATTTCACCTTTTACTTTACTGTTTGAAACAGAAAAACAGTTGTACATAGCATGCGACTTATATTTGTTATTTGCAATGATTTAGCAGAAAATATTCCTGTAGTTCTGAAGAAAAGAAAAGAAAAGAAAAGAAAAGAAAAGAAAAGAAAAGAAAA